>NW_010232858.1:0-85866 GCF_000690775.1 Eurypyga helias | reverse complement strand
CCTTGTCCTGTCACTACAGGCCCTTGTAAAAGGTCCCCCCCAGCTTCCTTGTAGCCCCTTCAGGCACTGGAAGGTACAATAAAGTCTCCCTGGAGCCTTCTCTTCTCCAGGCTGAACAAGCCCAACTCTCACAGCTGGAGAGGACTTGCATTGTCCTTAGTCTTCCTTTATATCACTGATGTAACTATAGAATCTTTTCTTGTTCAGGGCTTTAGGTTTCCTAATCTGATCCCTGGCTCCTCAGACAATTTCTCTGTACTCCCCCCAGGCTACCTGTCCCTGCTTCCACCCCCTGTAGGTGTCCTTTTTTTGTTTGAGTTTGCCCAGGAACAACTTTTTCATCCACTCAGGCCTCCTGGGCTTTTTGCCTGACTTCCTCTTTATTGGGATGCATTGCTCCTGAGATTGGAGGAGATGATCCTTGCATATGAACCAGCTTTCTTGGGCCCCTCTTCCCTCCAGGTCTTCATCGCAGAAGAGGCAAAAGTCTGCTTTCATGAATCCCAGGATATTTTTGTTGTGTGTCCTCCTCGCTGCCTGAAGGATTTTGAACTCCACCATTTCACAGTCACTATGGCCAAGGCTGCCCTTCAGCATCACATTCCCCCTCCTTGTTGGTGAGAACAAGGTCCAGCATGGCACCTCTCCTCGTTGGCTCCTCTATCACTTGGAGAAGGAAGTTACATCAACACATTCCAGGAACCTCCTGGATGGCTTATGCCCTGCCATGTTGTATCTCCAACAGATAGTGGGGTGGTTAAAGTCCCCCATGAGGACCAGGGATTAAGAATGTGAAGCTTCTCCTATCTGTCCATACAGAGCCTCATCTGCTCAGTCTTCCTGGTTGTGTGGCTTGTAGAAGACCCTCACTACAATGCCACCTGTCCCTGCCTTCCCTTTAATCCTGACCCATAAGCTCTCAGTTGGCTCCTCATCCATCCCCAGGAGTTCCACACACCCCAACCTGTCACTGACAGAGTGACAGCGCCTCCTCATCTCCCCTGCCTGTCCTTCCTGAAGAGCCACCTGAGCCTCCTCTCATTAATGCTGCACTGTACACAGGCCACTGCTAAGAGCAACCTGCTGTCACAGGTAAGAGCACACTGATTTGCTCACCTACTGAATGACTATTTACTGCTCTGGTTACAATTATAACGGGCAGGTGAGCCCTGTAGCTCTAAACATTTTAGAGATGTCAGTAAGTACTCAAGTGCTTTAAGATAACCCTAAAACAGTTAAGCTGCAATAATCTCCTAAAGTGTTTAAGTGGCTTAGGTCAGCAATAAGCTGCTCTTGTGAGTTAATCAGGAAGGCTACCTAATTAGGACAAGCAGCTATTCACCAGAACATCCCAATGAAGAAAGCCAATTATACTCTTAGAAGTTAGTTACTTCTGTAATCCCAAGTAATTCACACCATTTAAGCATTCACTGAATAAACCACACACACCCCCTACACAAACCTGGTGTAGCTTGTGTTTAGCTTTATGGTTTACACACAAGTGCTGATCTTCTTATATTTTGTGTGTTAGTTACATGACTTCATCAGGTTTATTTTGCAGAACACAGCACGTACTCTGCACCAACACACTGGCCAGTCTAACCACAGTGAAATGTCCAGCCTGATCAATTCCTTTATTAAGAAAGTACCAGCAAAAGATTTTTCAATAATTTCTCAAAATTTGAAAACTTGGAGAGAGAAAAGAATAGAGGAAAACAGCTGAAGCAGTTGGGCTAGAATTTTTCTAAAGCTTCTCTATTTACATATCA
The DNA here is from genome assembly GCF_000690775.1 of Eurypyga helias. Lineage (NCBI taxonomy): Eukaryota > Metazoa > Chordata > Aves > Eurypygiformes > Eurypygidae > Eurypyga > Eurypyga helias. The sequence goes on along the minus strand of NW_010232858.1, from coordinate 84,097 downwards.
AAAAAATATCATATAAAGCATAAATTTCAAATTACTTCCTCTTCTACTATAACAAACAGTGGCCTCTAGAGTTATTACTCACACCACAAGAGTCCTGTTAAGTATATATTGTTCAAATGTAATTGAAATTTCACTTGCTAATTCAGACTGATGTTCATATTTATTTTGTTATTTGTTCAGAGACAAATTACAAGAAAAATCAAACCAATAGATCACAATTCCACTCCTATTTACTCAAAATCTTGCAAAACCAAACACCCTCTATTATCATCATTCTATAATAAATTGTTTGAGTAAGAATTCAGGGCTAAACGTAAGCTCATCAAAACACGCAGTCATGTGTAATGCCACAAGATTGCACAAGCAAATCAACAGGCTTCATATTTAGTTGTGTCAAACTATTTACAAGCTGTTTCCAAGCTTGCAGGTTGAGCTGCACATGAGATTTGGGAATCAGACCGCACATCTAACATGGAAGTCTGGTCCTAATTTTCTATTACAAATTGCCAGTATACTGCAAGGAGATTCATAACTTATTGGAAGATGATTCATTATGAAAATGTCAGAACAGTTTCAAGGAGTTAACTAGTATGCTAAGGTTACTTGTGTTCAAAGCACCATTTGGGGCGGCAGGGGGGAAAATATCTAAACCATTTCATATTTCAAGCCTTCACCCAGCTCATCTGAATAGGGACAGGCCAAAATTTTAGGCAAATAACCAAATACATGATTCAAACAGGGTTGGCAGAACTAGCCTTGCTGACCCAGAGCATAAGGAATTCATCAGTCTCATGACAAACACGCAAGTACAGATTTAATAGAAGGGATCCAGCCACTTGTTGCGTCAACTGAGTTTATCATGTGTACAGACTCCGTCAATGGATACACAAGCATTTTCTGGTTTTCTTTTGTTTTTACAGCCTCCTTTCTCCTAATCGGAGAATTAAAATTAACAACCTCAAAACCAGCTTGGGTTGCCAACCGTCTCGCCTGGCCTGACTGTAAGTCTGGGACAGAAAAGATTTAACGTGAAAAAATTCAGGTTGGGAATGACCTTCTGCACTGATTGACTTTAGTGGAATGTAAATGATGGGCAGTAAATCAGGCAACGTGCACGCCGCTCAGTGAATCATACCATTCCCTTCCATCCCATCCAGAGGGAGAGACATAAATCCTCCCAGTTCAAGCTGGGCCATGAGTAGTCCTTTATATTTCCAATTAAAGATGTACTGTCCTTTGCCCAGCATTCAGTTGGGACGCTGCACATTAATATGGTAATCAGCAACCCAGCAGCGGGCCATGGGGGTCTCATTGTCTCTACCACATTCATCCCCAGGCTTCCTCCCAGCTGCATAGAGGAGGGTTCGGTGTGACAAGCAAATCCCAAGAGACAACAGAGAACCCTTGATTAGAACCGATTTTAATGCCGTGCTGCCAGTAGGCAACATGTTTTGATTATCAGGGCTTTCACACAGATTCTCCAGGGCTGGAGGCCAGATACAGATGCTCCCCAGCACTATACAAACAACCCCACGGTCCGAACGCAGCCCTGCAGCTCGAATAACTATCAATCACCAAAACGTCGCCCCGCAAGCATCGTAACTGTGAGGCTCTTTCTTATGGGAACAGCTTCACTCTTCATCTGTGAAATCATGGGAGGCTACAGAGAGAGCAACTGACGGCCCCATGGTGGAGAAGCATTAAGGGACCTCAAGCCCCGCAGCCACCACCAGCATTTCTCTGGGCCCGCTGGTGAAAGCGGTGTTAGGTAGGGCCTGGAAGGGGCTGACTGCTCCAGAGACCGGCAGCAATGAACAACCCTTCCCTTGAGCACTGCACGTCCCTCCTTACGCTGCCACGTGATACCGTAACCCAGAAAAGCAGGAAGGAGCCAGGGAGATGCAGGTGGTGGCCACTTACTGCACTGGTGTTTGAGGTGGTCAGAAGATGAGTTACAGCGTGTGACTCAAGGTCAGTAAATCTCCTCAGATCTCCACAGGCAACTGCAGGGAAAGTGATTAATGAGGCAGATTCAAGTTAACAGACTCAGGATTATAGGTAATGGAAATCAGGGCTGGATGGCATGACTGCACAGCAGTACGGATAGGCTGCCTAAAACATGAGCTGGGGAACTAATTTTTGTTGTTGCTTTCACTATTTTGGCATCAAGCTGTCCGGGGTATGGTTGACCCCATCCACCCAAACACAGAAGAATTAACTTTAGGGCTTTGAGTAGAAGCTGACTGTTGTAACTCGCAACCGAAAACCTCCAAGTTCTCAGCGACGTTTCTTGTACAAGCATCCCGTTACTTAAAGCACCTCATCACCCTGATGCTACTCCTTTTGCACAGAGCTTTTGCAGAGCGGACAGAAAGAGTGCAAACAGACCCCAAGATCAGGGGTTAATAGAGTTTGGAGGTGACCTTGTACTCCAGCCCCTCCAAGCTACACCACATGCAGTCCAACCACAGCTCCAGAGGGAGTCTAAGGGCTTCTAAGGCCTGACGCTGCCAACAGTGGACAAAACGTAGGGATCTGGCAGGTCAGTCAGACCAGCAGACACTGGGTGTTTTTAAAAAGGTGAGGTTTTTACCTGCAGTAAGCAAGAAAAAAATCTGGTTTACCTATAGAAGGAAGTGCCTTATAATCAGATTTCTTTTTGGGCGGGTTGACTTCAGGGAGGGATTTACCTTCCCCTAAGAAGATGGAGAGAGAAATTCTGGATCCAAAAGCACCTCCTCCCACACTGGCCACCTTACCCCACTCCGCTCTCTTCAGTGCTCCATAGGTATTTTTAACATCTCATTTCCTCACATTATGGCAATTTACATACTTAAACACATCACATTAGCGTCCAAAATATAAACAAAGTGAGATAATGCCCTGTAAAGAGAGTATTAAAAACCCCTGCAAATACACACACAGGAGCTTTTGGAAATCAGGCAGTTCTTTGAAGCAACACAGTTGTCCTGTATCAGTAATAGGAGGATTTCTCAGCAACACTTTACAATAAAGCAGACTTAATGAGAGCTGAGCAGTGGTGTAATTCCTGTGGAATTGCATATTGAGAGCTACATTCATACCCAAGGAGCCCATCAGGACCAGTATTGTTAGCATGAATGCTGAAGGAATTGCAAAATGAATTGCCATTTTGTTATCAAGTGCTTCCGATTGGCTCTATCCTGCCATCTGTGTCATTTGGAGGATGTGAAGTAGCAGAGGTCCGAACCTGGGCATCTGAAAGGTGGGTCAAGGGGAAATGTTATGCTGCAGCATCCTCTGCTTCTTTACTAAAGAAGTTCAGCACATCTGCCTTCCTGGTACCAGACAAGGCAGAAGGGCCAAAGTGGAAAGCAGTTTCCTAGGGACTGGGTAAGGCAACTCGTTTCCCCTGAGGTGAAGAGGGACCATTTATTGATCAGACATACAAAACCTGATGATAAATCATAGCAAAACACTGCTTACAAACAAAAGGCTGCAAATCATCTGGCTCTTTTAAAGCTCCTGCAGCCTTCTCTCTATTCCTTTATGATGCTACAATACGTGTTCTAAGACCTAAAAACTTTAAAAGTCCTGCAGAAAAAAAGGAATGTGCAGGTCATGTCTCATTTAGCTCTACAGAGAAGGAACAGATTTCAAAACTGTGGGATTGGCCTAGATGACTTTCCCAAACCAGCCAAATCCAGTCAAGGTTAGGTCATCTATATGCTTTATGAATTGGATACATAGATGCACAAACATTTTTTAAAGGATTTTGAGCTTTCATTTGTTAACTTCCATTAGAATAGGTATTGGTAAAACAACATCCTAAGTGAAAAAAGTCTTTATTTCATCACCTTGTTCTGTAATTGAGGTACTGACACTTCAGTGAGTTGGATTTGTTATCTCTATATGAATTCCCATTGCTGTCTTTATTTACAATTCCCTTTCAGGCTTCAAGATAAAGAATTACTGTACTGCTCATCTCCTTATGCTGGTATTGCCACATTGGGATGCTTCACAAGCAGAAAAGCGTATTTTGACTCTTGGCATAGCCCTTTAACCACTAATAATCTAGAAGCTACGGAACACTCCATGTCCTCAAAACCCAAGAGACATACCAAGACGGATCCATTTATACATGCTAGAGCAAACTAAAATACCTTTCATTTCCACTTCTTTTCAAGTTCTTCCAAGCAGACACCTCCCATCCTGTACGCCTGTTACGTGGCTCACACAGGAGGAGGCACAGCTGTGTGCTGCTACAGGGGAAACGTGTCTCCTAGCCAGGCAGCTGTGAGGGCAGGGCACGGGTCCCCACCACGCTCAGCACCAAGCTGCGCCCTGCCCCGGGACCAGCAGGATGGCAGACAGAGCCACTGAATCGCTGCTGCTGGCACACAGAGTCCAATGGCGTGGGAGAGACACCAAGGCACGACATCCAGCTGTGAGGGACTGAGCTGAGCTCGCAGTGCAGTATGATAGAGCCCTGCGCACCTCCCGTTCGACCAATCCCACTCATGGGTCTTGCAAGTTTGCAGTACACCACGCTTTATGCTGCAACGTTTCCATCTAACAATTTCATAGCTCCTAATGGTGGGGGCAAGGACAGACTTACCCATTTTCATTTGAGATAAACTGAGGTTCAGGTGAAACTTCTTGCTCCAGGTTGCAGCGACAAAGGCAAGACAAAGCCATAACAGCCACAACACTGAACAGGATGGAGATAAACAATACGAACTGAAGAAGAATGGACCTGTCCTCAGAGACATGCATCCAAGGCTGTCCTCCTGCCATGGTCAAAGCCACCACTGGGCTCTGCCCTGCAATTTCTTTGTGGCTTGATGCAGATGTAGGATCCATACCAAACTGATACATCTCAGATGATGACAAATGCTGTGCAAATGCTACGTACGTTACAAATGCTAGAATGGGTGCTTAGGGGTCTATTCCGTGACAGTCGAGTTATATGACAGAGCAGAAGAAACAAATCTTAAAAAAAAAAATTAAATTCTTTAAATTTACAGTACTATAAAAAATGAATGAGTTTAAATATTTCCAGATCTACCAGAAGAATTATTCAAACTAAGTTTATAGGTCTGACTTTCCCATACATCACTCTAAATCAGGAGGGATTTCACTAGACCTGAATGTAAATAATTTATGATCTAATGGGAAATGCTCTTCACGTACCAACAGCTTAAGAACACTTCCCTCTCCAGCATCAAGGTCCAAATTCAGCAAAGCAACCGCTCAACTTTACAACTGCTCAACCAAAGTATCACGTATTAAAGAAGTTCAGTCACCTGTAGAAAGGCTTGGTTCCAGTTCCAGCAATGGCAATAAATAAAAATTCCCCTAGTGCAGGCATTGCTCCCAGAACCGTGCCTACATCCCCAGCCACGTCACCAGCAATACACACAAGAGAAGGTGCCATTTTCCTGCCAACCTTACTGCAATTGAGAACAACTTGATCCTGGCACACAAGAGCGTTCGTACCAGGCTTCAGCGAAATGGGAGACCCAGGAATGTCTTCAGAATGAAGCTCAGACTTAACAGAAAGATATTTGCTTTATAATTTGAGGTAGATAACTATTTCCTTTCAGGCAGCTTTTCCTCTTAGCAAGTAATTGAGCAACATCTCTAGTTCATATCCAGAGGGATGAAGAGATTTAGCCTTGGATTTAAACTGTTAATCCTTTTAGCACAGTGGCTCCACCTGCAAAATCAGCTGGACTGAACTTCTGTGGGTCCTATAAAAATGGCAATGATTGGACAAGAAGGGGAAATTGAGCAAAAGCCTGACCCCTCCTGCCTTTTCTGTCCTTTAAAATAACAGGGAGACAAGCATCTTAGAAATTCTGCACTTCAAAGTTATCTTTTTTCCTTTTGTTGGGGGTGGCAACATCAGACTATTTAAAGCGTTGTCTGATGATATTTTAAAAGGCTTTGGTTACACTGCCTAGGGGAGTTGAATAAAACACAAGTAATTCAAAGATAGTGCACAGGTTTGTGATCTGTCTGAGCTTGGTTGCTCTTGCCCTTGATTGCGTGTATCCCTCTTGTAGGGATTTTAAAGGAAACTTGAGCACCTGAAATACTGATCCCTGCCTCTGCATTGGGAGCAAGTTCTAAACCACAATTTACGTGTGTACAACACAAATGAGTCCACAGGACCAGTCTTACATACAAGTCACAGGTCAGAGGCAATGGGTACTCCCTGAAGTAGCCCATGGTAGCACATCCCACTAGGTTTGATTCTCTATTACTCATCATAAACAACATACACATAAAATGCATTAAAGCAGCCAGGAGACACATGCACAACCTAGTGCCAAAGCCACAAGGATCTCTAGTTTCTTTGCCGTGTCCCATTCCCATCTGCTATTGAAATCTTTAGCAAGTTAATTAGCATAGGATTCATCTCATCTAACTTTGACTAATGAAACGGGGACATCTACCTGCAGGTGCATTGAGATGCCCTTCATGTTAAGTAGAGAAAAACGGTGTTTCCAGAACACAGTTATTTCCTTCTAATGGGGACAGGTAATAGTAACGGGCACCTAACGTGCCTAGTAACTTTGGGGGGTTCTTTTAGGAGGGGTTGTTTGGGGGTTTGTTGGTTTTGTGCTTTTAGCAGTTTAGTGATTCCTCCAGCCAGCATCAAAACTCAACTGAGAGTCAGGGGTCCAGTTCGATGAGCCAGGCTGACTTGTACACGGTTAGAGCTCCCATGGATTTCTGAAGAACAGAACCTGACACGTTTTCTAGATTTTAATACTACTGCCAACCCTTACCTCTTCAGACATTAAACTGACCCATTTAAGCACAGTAAGTGTTACTGATTAGTAAAAAGAGAAGAGTTTTACAATTTTTATTCCAGTTTAGATTAAATGTGGGAAATACAGCATATTTTCACTTACATAATGCATCATTTGAATTCAGAGAAATGAGATAGAGCATTATACATGCCTGTTTCACTCACACACACACACAAAAAAAAAACGCTTTCTAGAGCAAGAGAAAGATGATGTTGCCAAAATAATAAAGATAAATCCTGCTTTGAATTGACCAGGCACATTTCTACAGCTATTTCGTACATGTGCATGGGCCAGAGATTTAGACACAGGTCCAGTTATAGGCGAATGCCAAACTTAGGCTTGGTCTGGAATACATATAATGATCAGATACCACCAGCTGCAAGTTGTATGCTGTCTGGGCTCCAAGCTGACTCGATACAAACCAGACCCACTACAAAGCTGGGACAGGGAGGATTTTGTCTGGTGCACCCTCGCTAACGTACCTGAACATGTTTCAAGACAATACTGGCTTCTGACCAGCCATCTGATACAGTGACCAACACTGAAGACACAAACAATATTAATTGCATGGTCCTTCTGAGGCAATGGAGCCTGCATCTTCCTGCTGTTTATTTTTGCCATCATAAGTGGAATTTCATTATTTATCTAGGCTGAGAGGGGTGTTGTGGATAATTAGGAACCGATCTTGCAAGGTATACACACAGTATTTAAACCTTAAGAGTTAAGGCTGAGAAGAACTTCTGAATTGAAATAGCATTTAGCAAACATCACTTTGCACTAAAACCAGCAACTAGCATAACCTACATTCTGTGTTAACTATAGTTTAAGGAAACAAATATAATCTATTTTTTGGACATTGAAACATACATTATTTTCCTGTATGAATCAGTATATTTTTCACTTTTGATTCACTTTAGTTTCTCTCCAGCCTGTATCACTTCGCTGACAAAATCTTTATTATTGAGGTTTTCCTCTCGAAACAAGACTTCTTTCCTGCATTTGAAATACAGCCAGAGGACATACAGCATAGAGACCTTTCATAAAAGGTGTGGTTTTTTCACCCAGAAGGGTGGAGATGGCCACTTCTGAGAGTTTTCATGTTTCCTGAAATGCCTTTTCACCCGCACTGTAAATGAGTGATGACCTTCTGTTCTGATCTACAGGTCTGAAGCAGAACGGTCCTGCACATTCTTATAATTTCCGCAGGAACTGGTGTGATGCCAAGTTCGTTTCAGCTGCTGAGGGAAACTGCTATCCCTCAGGTTCAACAGCCTTAATAGACTTGAGCCCATAACATAATAGCATTATTCTGTATGTTAGATGGTGCATAAAATGCATTACACCAATATTTAAACTATCATGGAACTGACCAACTCAACAAGAATTGTGCCAAACAAGAGGAAGCTGAGCTTTGAAATGCCCAAACTTGGCTTTGCTCCAGTCAGAGCACAGCTAAAATAAATAAATAAAACGACTGTAAGTTCTCTGTGTACTTAAAAACCAAACCAAACCCTAACTGATTGGGATTCCAATGCATTCTACTTTAATATTTCATTGAAAAAGTGAAGGTAAAACCAGAATGCAGTTTAAAAAGAAAAATCAAGACTATTTCCCTCAAAAAAAAAAAAATCACAAAAAACTTGGTGTTTTTCTTTCAAACTAAAATATTAGCAAAATAAAGATAATCTAGCAATTTATTCTGCTTTGACAGAACTGAATTCAGATGGAACTCTACCAGTTCACAAGCTTCTATTTTATCTTCAACTTTACAGCATCTTCTGCATCTTTAAGCCACTGAAAACCACAGGAGTTTTTCCTCAGCAGTGATGGTTAAGATAAGAATCAAGCCATATATCTCCACGTTCTCTTCAATCAAAATGCCTCTGATTTTAAAAGCTTGCTGGTTTGCTGAATCTTCATCTCAATAATTCCTTTGCCGTGTCTGCACAGTCACAACAAAGCCATAAAGCCCCATTACTTTGATCTTACACAGAGATATCTATACACGCATATTTTTTTTTTTCTACAAATACTCAATAATCTGCCTGCACGTATTAGAGATCTGCTACTAGTCTTTTTTGTTTGGTTGTTTGTTTTTTTCTACCTTTTAAGTGCTGATAGTATATTGTTGTAAAAAAGTTTGCCAGCCTTCAAAATGGTCCAATGCTATTTCAAGTGCTGTTTACTCACATGTGCATTTGAAATGCAGACACTGCTCTTACACTCACAACTCTTGTTAACACCATGAAGGGGACACGTAACTCTGCACAGGCAATAGAAATAAGGCATTTTTTCTGTATTAACACATTTTGTCTGAATTAAGGCAAAATACCTATCAAGCTCCCTCTAAGATGCTTACTGCATAACATCAAGGTACCTTTCCAAACTGAGGAATGTTTGTGATTAAGGCTCCTCCACCCTGCCGTGATAACTGAACATGAGGTGATATTTAATATATTTGATGACAGATTTGTCTTTTCGATTGCCCCTGTCTACAAGGCAGAAGTAGGAAAACCTTTAAAGGGGTCCCATTTGCAGAATAAGTGATTTCATTACTTTGTGCAACGCAGCCTGAGTAAAATAATTTCTGGGCACACAAAAGTCAGTGCTGTCAAAAATCTTGCCTGGACATACTAAGTTTTAACACGTCAGAAGTGGACATGACAGGCATGCAGAAAACACAAACTGGTTTTGCACTGGGCAATGACTCAGATGGAAAGCAGCACGTAGTATCTGGGACATTGCTGAAAGCAGCCCTAGCCCACCACTAAGTACGACCTCCAACATCATTTCCATAGAAAATTCACTTGCTCTTCCTCCCTTTTTGAGTGGCTCTGCCACCCAAAGCTTAATTAGCAGGTTCAAGCATGACCTCCTTGACAATATAAAGCTGCCTGTGACATAGTCAAGCCTCCAACTCTAGAAAAAAAACCCACATGTTGATATAGCCAGCATTTAAACTATGAATATTCAAAGGAACTCCACTTCATCTTTCATATGTTTTAGTATAAAGGTCTTCAGCAGCCTGATCCAGGGGGAGGGGGGAAAAAAAAAAAAAAGATTTCAAGGTACTACTGAAAATACCACTCTTCTTGAAAAAGTTGGGTCCGGTTCCCCCTTATGTTAATCAAGGTTTAATACGTAATATGTTTATATCTGATGATAAACAGATCAATAAAAGGTTATTGCCTGATAACTTCCCACTGATACTGTAATTCTGTTCAGTTATTAAGCATTGCTTCTTTGTGGACCGCTGCACTACAGACAGTATTGCAAAAAGATACAGCAAAGCAGAAACTGATGCAAGGAAAAACATGCCTCATCCCAAGAAATGAGAAAAGCCTGGATATTAATACATGGTGATGTTTTCAACCCTTTCCAAAAGCGTGTTTTCATTCAAATATTGTTATTCCTATTGCTGCAAAATGTGCCCAAAACACATGAGAAATGCCTGTAATCTTTGCAAGATGTCATTGCAGTAAAATATTAATATATTTCCCTCCTTGCAGAACAACAGTATATTCCTATTTCCATAGAAATTCGCAATGGGTTTATTAGAGCAATGCAATATGTACCGTACAAGCTTTTTCACCACACACTTTGCGCCCAACACTAACCAGGACTAATGCCAATACAATTTGTACTATGGTAATCTATTAGATTCAGACAGACTTGCGCAAGCTCGAGGGGCTGAAACAAAGCAGCTACACTGGGAAAGTTTTGCCCAACCCAGACATGAGACAGAGAGGATAAGGGACAATGCCAACCCAGCATGATAGTCCATACTAGCACCGAGCTTTGCGCACGCTGCATGACAGCTCATGCACGCGGGGACGGCAGATCACAGGATCTCTGTGATCATGCCATGCAGGTGGTGCATCAAAGCCTTCTTGCTCTCCTGGTGCTGAATTGGCTCCTTTCAGACTCCAATTCCTCTTAACTTACTTGAACAGAGCTTGAGCAATATTGCTACCCCTTTCAAATTATCTGAAGTCCAAAATAACCGCTGGGTAGAAACACAAACTGTGCATCATCTGCAATGTCTCCTCACCTCATCCTCTGCCCTTGTGCAGCTCCACGAGAGTGCTGAGAAAGCAAACATTTTGGTCACAGATGGCCTCAGGAAAGTCTAGGTTGGTTGAGGTCAGCCAAATTTGGCAGCTCCGTTTTGCCAACCCCTGCCTTCCTGCTCAGAGGTGAACAAGCAGCAGCTTACGCCTCTCCTGGCCTCTTCCCAGGCCATGTTCCCACAGAGGGAACTGAATGTCTCCTCTCCATCACAGCCAGTCCTCGACTCCGCTGAGGTTTCCTGTTGTAGCTCTTCCCCAAGGCCTGACATTGCCTCAGGTGTTGCGGACAGGGCTGAGCAATTTTCTAGAAGCTTTTGGACTCTTTCTTAGTTCACATGAAGGCTTATAGGCTCACATCACACAGACTTTCAGTGTCGATTCTCCCAACTCCCCGAGATAAAACACGTCATGCCCAACTTCTGATGACTCGGGAACAGGCAACACAAGCTCAGTATGCTCTCTGTCTGGGACAACAGTAAGTGTGCATGCTCTTTTAACTGTGCATGCTATATCTTTTAACATCAAAGAGGAACACAATATGACAGCTGGAGCTCTTTCCAACATTTTCAAATGCTTCACAGGCCAGTACTTGCTTGTATTGTTATTCTTATGCTTCTGAAATAAACAGCATGTAAAAAAAACAATGCTAATTGACAGCAGCTTAAACGACAGCCAAAAAACCCAAGATCAAGATCAGTCAGAGTGGAAAGGTTTTAATTATCCCTATTTCCAAACCTAAGGATAAGGCCAGGAATAAGTATACCCTGGGCCTATCTGCTAATCCCATAGCTTCTCTCCCAGCACCCTGAAGAGGCCAAGTTAATTACCATTAAAAATTATTAATATCCTCCCAGCCTTTACAGCTAACACAGTAATGTTAGAATGAAATAAATTCACTTAAGATAGATTGTCTGCCTTATCTGAATGAGACAGCCTTAATTTTGAAGGTTTGGGCTTCCCAATAGCTGAAGTTTTTGTCACTGCTTGCCTGTTGTTTTCATTAGCTGATAACTATTGGAAGTTAAAATACACTCAAGTCTACAAAATCAATTTTACAAGTTTCTTAAGTAAGGCTTGGGTGTGTAACCTGCAATTAGACCAGAAAATGCCTTATAAAGTCAGTTTATTAGCATTTGTAAAGAGGAAGTTAGAATGATCTGAGAGCTTTTTTCCCCTGTAACTTGGAAAAGTGAGAATTTACTGGAAAAAAAGTGTGAGGTAGGGAAGGAGTTGGAAGTAACATGAAAAGACAAGGGAAAAGGGAATAATGGGAACACAGAACTATTCATATACTGTGTGCTCCACAGTACTACCATATATTATGACAGGTTTGCAAAACTAATGGCATGAGGAAAAGGTTTCTGAATATAACAGCATCTGTCCACACTTCCTTTTGTCCCGGAGGGAACATGCTCAAGTAGTACAGACTTTATAAAGGCCATGAATGAGCACGAATACAATTCAGTGACCTCCAGTGTCCTTGTCACCCACATGTGATATTTATGCACGCGAAGCCAATCTGAAACCTCTCTCAAACTCCCATTCATCATTAGCCCATCAGATGCTGTCTGGACCATATATCTCTACCTGGATGCCTGCTAATCTTTGACTATTTAACAGGGATAAAACAAAAAATTTATACTGAGGGCCTGTCACTCAACTATTTGGATCTACTTTGTGGCCAGCTGCTTTTGGAAGCGAGCTGAATAAAGCCTTCACCTAGGCCCTGTCCTGTGCACGCAACACTACCCAGCAAGAGCATTCACAAGCCAAATTCCCAGGTTACATCCACCACTGTGGGTCCGCTCAGTTCAGTGGAGTCATGCTAGATTATAACAGCTGAGAGTCCGGCCATACACTTTCAAGGTACTCTATAAATTAATTAAGTTTTATAACAACCTTGGAAGGTTAAGCAGTAAAGTGGGAAAAGCACAAGAACTCCAAGTCAATGGTACACTAGAAAATGCTACTTTCCGAAGGGCAAATATCCTGATGGGGTTTCTTTTCAAATATCCTTCCCCAGACAAAACCCTCTCTAAACTCCACAAAGCCAAAACCAGTTGTAGCATCAGGCTGCAGCATTAAGAACTGAACCTGGACCCTCTGTGCTTTCATGCATGAGAGTACTGCAGGAGCTAAGAGACCCAAGCTGGACAACAGAGGCGGTATTGAGTTCATCCACTGCTTAGCCTGGCCACCAAGAGAAGATAACAAGATGTTGAGATGCCTTGCATTCATAACAGCCATCCTACCTATTACCAAGGCTAATAACTGCAACAGCACAAATAAGGTGCCTTGGTTCTGTAAAGATTTTCTTTTTCCTGGAGGTTAAAACAGCAGTGCATAGTCAATGGGAACCCTACTGCTGCCCATGTGCTTACAGAAGATAGCTTGATACGGAGAGAAGGTTTGAAAGTCACAAAAACACCTCTTTTCGACATGCTGTGCTGAAATGATTCGTATGTTTTTATTCAGTAAACATGGACAAACACACCGAGACGAGGAACAAGTAAAAAGAAGCCTGAGAAAATCGAAGATCTGAAATCTATGAAAATAGCTCCAAATAACTAAGTTGTCTCCCTGCGTTACCAAAGACCTTGGAATTTCATGTGATAATTCTTGCACTGACCCAACCTAGCTGTTTCGAACCATGTCCCATTGCACCATACAAACTCAGCCCTAACCCAACTCCTCGCACTGGAGGAAGGACCCCATACGTATCACTTCAGCCCTGGAAAAAAGCTTATTCAGGACACCTTCCCAAGCCACAGACCAGAGTGCTGCCTGGCAAAGATGACCAAAGAGCAGCTGGAACAAACTCCACCACCAAAACAGCTCCTTCACCCCAACCCTGTGATCCCGCAGCACAGCGTGCGGAGCAGGAGCAAGTCTTCAAAGGCACACCCTGAGCGTTGGCTTGACCTTCGGCATCCAGAGCAACCTCAGCCCTTTATCTGAATGAACACAAACATCCCACCAAACTTAAATCACAGCCTTTCAAAGACACAAGTGCTCACAGTTACAAAACAAACTGGGTTGTAGCTCCAAGACTCCGCTGTGCCACATGCAGTACGGAAGGTTTCAGGCTGTTGGTTGGTCGGAGTGTATAATAGGCCTGATTTATAGTTATCAGCATGGGACTTGATTCGAAAGCTCAATCACCGTGACTTCTCACAGTGGGGTTTGCATGCTGCAACGGGTCTCAAAATTGGAGAGGAATTTACCTCCTGCTGCCAAACATTACATAACAATCAACAGAAAACAAGCGGAGAGCAGCAGGAGGTCCCCATCATTAGCCTGCACAGTCATGTTAATGGAGATGTACACACACTCATCTATCTGCACTTATTATGGAGCTTGCCAGACTGTGGGATTACATGGCAAGAAAGACTCTAGGCCAGGGAGGGAGACAAGATACAGGCAAAGAGCTTCAACATTCAATCCACTAAGATTTCCACATTAACATGAGATGCTGGGATCTGGGAGGTCTAAATCTCACACATAGCAAAAAAGGCTCATGAGTGTTGGGAGGTGCGTGTGACCTTACACATTGCAAAATGCTGCTCTTCATCTACAGAAATAACTGCTTTACTGTCACCTTACTGCCTCTTTTGTGCCTGCTGCCCAGGTGACAGTTCCACTTCTAAGGAAAGACACTATGTGCCCACAAACTCTTCTGAAGTTGCAAACTTCTATCAATTTGCCCACATTGGTTTGCATCCCAAAATAGTCACAGACATCAATTCCAATTAGATGTTTTGGATTAGACAAACAGTAGTCCCTGTAGGTACTTCTGGCTTGGCATACAGAAGGAGGAAAGCAAAAGTCTAGCATAATTTTTAAAAGCCATTCAAACCAAAAGAGGTCATTTTAAACCTTAACATTTTGGATATTTGTATCTTTGTTTTCATACAATACATTGTCTTCAACATCACAAAGGTACTATAAAATACTCCTAAATCTCACATGACTAAGGGACTAAACAGTTCCACTTGTGAGGTTTTTCATGAAGAAAGTGTTTGAACACAAGACATGGCTTACCAAAGGTGAACCACGTCAGCAGCAGCAAACAACCCCATCACACCTCTCTGACTTTTATAGATATTCCCTTTTCCCTCCCAAACCAGCAAATTACTGGTCCCTCGTCACAGGGTAAAACAGCAAATTCATTCTAAAGGTTGAGTAGACAAGGCTAAGAACAGGTCAGGACACTCTGAGTCCCTCTGTGCTAATTTAGCATGAAGGAGGCAATCCACTTCCCCTTCCCAAACATCCACTAAACACAGAGCATCTCTAATGGCCTGAGAGTTTTCTCCTTGACATTTCAAATATTCTTCCTAGATCACTAAGTTATGGATCTACTCAGGTTATTTCTTTTAACAAAATTAGAAGTGACAGTTTTAAACAATAATTATGTTAGAATCAAATCAACTGGAATGTCATTAGCTTTGTAAATTGCCATTTTTGTTTTCCGATTAATAACTGTGGTTCCTGTAAGAAACGCTCTTTCCTTAGCCACCATAAACAACTAGTACATTAATCCCACTCTAATAGTCTACTTTTGCCCTGAGCCAAAGGACAGGTCTCACCATTTCTCCCCCACCCCCAAAAAAATATGTTTTACCTCTGTTTCTCCCTATCAATAAATTGACTCAAATATTTGCAAACTAGTGGTCGTTTTATATTTTATAATTAATAGCCTGCAGAACTCAGCCACAAATTGATCTGTTTGCACAAGGATCTGGAATGTATCCGTTGCAAGGACTAGGCAGTACAAGACAAACCAGCAGCAAGTGAAGAACCCCTGCCTTGCTTCTGAGCAGTTTTCTTTTAGACATCCCTTCATACAGAGTAAACTGTCCTAATTCTCCACTTCTGTCCCCTTTAACCCAAATGCTCACACCATGTTCATATGGGGAAATAAACTGGTAACACTGAGAATCACAGCATGGTTTGGGTTGGAAGAGACCTTAAAGCCCATCTAGTTCCAACGCCCCTGCCATGGGCAGGGACACCTTCCACTAGACCAGGTTGCTCCAAGCCTCATCCAGCCTGGCCTTGGACACTTCCAGGGATGGGGCATCCACAGCTTCTCTGGGCAACCTGTTCCAATGCCTCACCACCCTCTCCGGGAAGAACTTCCTGATGTCAAATCTAAATCTCCCTGGTTTCAATTGAAACCCGTTACCCCTTGTTCTGTCACTACAGGCCCTTGTAAAAAGTCCCCCCCAGCTTCCTTGTAGCCCCTTCAGGTACTGGAAAGCTGCAATAAGGTCTCCCGGGAGCCTCCTCCAGGCTGAACAAGCCCAATTCCCTCAGCCTTACTTTAAGGAGAGGTGCTCCAACCCCTGGAGCATCTTCGTGCCCTCCTCTGGACTCTCTCCAACCAGTCTATATCTGATGTTGAGGGCTCCACAGCTGGATGCAGCACTCCAGGTGGGGTCTCACCAGAGCAGAGTACAGGGGCAGAATCCCCTCCCTCGACCTGCTGGCCACACTTCTCTGGATCCAGCCGGCTTTCCGGGCTGCCAGCACACACGGCCGGCTCATGTTCAGCTTTTCATCCACCCGTACCCCCAAGAGAGCTAAAGAACACTAAGGGACTAATATAGAACTGAATTAAAAAGTGAGTAAACACTTTCAGACTCCACTTTAGCTATGTTAAAGGAGCTGCCTGTTGAGCGAATGTTCAGTGATCAGGTATCTAGCCATAACATCACGGAATTGTTCTTTCTCAATGTTTCTTCCCCAGTGATTCACCTCCTTGTTCTTACCCTACATTTAAACTATTTGTACTTTTGGGGCAGGAACAGTTTTCTTGTCTTCTTTCTGAACAAGTCCCACCACAGGAACCTTGGACTACCAATTACTAGCACAGTGATAAAACAAACTAGCAAGTACTAGTGAAGAACTAGTGAAGAATGTGGTGAACAGAAAAACCTGAGGACTGAAGTATCCTTTACCCTTGCTGCTTATTGCCGGGGTCAGCGAGGCTGCAGTCATAGCAGGGGAGGACAGGGCTCAGCGTGGAACCACTCGTCCTGTCCCGTATGATGCGCACAGGAGACATCAGCATCCTTCCCTCTCCCCACAGCGTACTGGCACCTGCTTGCTCAGCCCAGGGTTCCTCACTAGGGATTGCTGTGGCTCTGCTCTAACAGCCTCGCAGAGATGCATTTACCAGAACAGAGCATTACACAAACCCAGAAATTCAGGAGCTGTATTAGAGCTCCACGGTTCAGCGGAGAAACTGGCCTCTTGCCACACAAAGCAGCCACTGTGGAAATCAAGACCTCCAGTTCTGCAAGACAATACTAACTCCTGTGTTCCCAGCAATGGCGATTTCCAAGAGCACAAGACTCTGCTTTTAGCATATCAAGAGCATTTCATACCTCAGTCAGGAGAAAAGTATTTTAACTGCTTTTTACTCATTTTTACCATGTTTTATGTCGTGCAACTGTGTCAAGCACCAACAGCTTAAAGAAGCAGTATGAACACCACCTAGATTAGGAAAGGTATGACAACAACAAGCAGCAACGAGGGGCAGCAAGAGCTGTCACCCTGCAGCACAAGCTGCTTTGGGGCCAGCTTTAAACCCTGCACTTCGATGTCCATGGTCAAGCTATGCCGTGAGGTCAGTGGATGGTGGAGCACCATCCCACAGCGCACTGGAGTGCCGGTGAATCAAAAAGGCATGACGGGAGCTGTCAGTTTTAAAAATTAGTCAGGAATTTATCGTCCACCCAAGCACAACTGGAACTACGCTATATATTCTCGCATGCCACCTACTGGTGCCTTGTTTATCTACCAACTGCCTTTTATAGAACACCACATATACGTGACGCATTCACAAATAGTGTTCAAATTCTTTTTTTTAATGGACTCGAGTGGGAAGGCACAAGGGTCAGCTCAGAAGACAGGAGGTCCCTGTTTAGGTACCTTATAAAATAATTAATTCTGATTGCTGATTACTTCAGTTGTTAAGCAAGACTCCGCAAAGACGGTGAGAAGCAACACGAAGGGATTCAGGACAGAAAACGCGACTCAGCACTAACGCAGATGTCCCATGAGAAGGGATTTTTTTGGGGGGGAATCAAACCACCCCCCACATACCAAGAGATGGCAAGAGAGCAAACATCTGCTCGCTGCTCCCCAGAATGCTGCTCCTACTGCAGTCCCACTGCCAGCACAGTTACGACTGCCCATGATGCTGCTGGCATTACAAGTATTTTCTCGGCTGTGCATTACAGTTAAAAAAAAAAAAATAAAAGGGTCTTGTTTAATCAACTTAAACTACTTTTATATTTTATTATTAAAAAGGAAAAGAGTCTGTCCTCCCCTATTTAAAAGGAGAGCTGTCAGGTTCTGACCTAAGTCTAACCAAAAGGAGGGATAGGGAGGGGAAGGGGGGAGTTGGAAAAAAAATAAAAAAAAAATCAATGGATCTACGCTAATAAAGGTTATAGGAGTAAAATTTACGCTGGATGCAAGTATGATCCTGTAGTCTTTTTATTTTTTTGGCATGCTGCCCCAGCATGATTTACGTCGAGATAACATGATGGAGCCTCCACCACTGAAAGGAATTAAATAAAAATGCAATAAAGGAGTACAAAATCAATCCGCTTACAGTTTTGTTTAATAAAAATTCATGAAGGATGGGCGGGCAGGCCCATAAGAAATACACCAGTTCAATGAGGGGGCTCTATCAAGCCCACAGCCATTAGAGTGTAGCAGCAGGATAGGATTATTGAACATTAGCATGAGTTAGCTGTGTGCCAGTGTGTGGAATATGCCTCAGTTCCCCCATCATTCCAAGCTCTGTCACTGCTGCCAGTCAATAGCGCATCTATCACCTGAAATAATGGCCAAGAAAAGTACAAAACATGGGGATCTGACCTTGACTGAGAAGCTGATCCACGGGGATTTTCCAACAGGGGAGCTCTTTTTTTCAGCCAGGATGCTGGAAAATGAAATATACAGTGACCTAGTCTCTCCCTGGACATCAGGAGAGTTACATGTGCTTTCTCCAGGCTGAATTTGGCCCGAGTTGTCACTTTTCACAGCTGAGTGACCATTCTGCCCTCTGGAGACATTTGCTTTAAAGGTAAGTTTGCATTCAATTTCCTAACTATACGCTGAAGCCTGAATACACAGGCAAATAAACATGACCTGTGGCACGTTAAAAAGTGAATTTCAAAATCCTACAGCTACTCTGACTATGTAAGAAGAGCTGTAAGGTTTGGCCTCACCCTTTCCCTCCAGTGGGCATTTTAAATGCTATTGCTTACAGTCACCTTGACAAGGAGGATTTCAGCGGCCACAGATTCTGCAGGCGAGCATCTGAGAGCAGAACATAACCAAATCCCTGCAGTGTTTCTGAGGTTTTCCACCAAACGTACAGTTTGACTGAGAATGGAACACAACTGTTTCAATTTCTCTCAGAGCAAGCCTTCTCATTTCCAGAAAATTCATCTGCTCTGTGCCAAAATCCACGTTCTTTAGCTCTTCTATTATCACACTGAGTTCAAGCACAAACATGGCTGAAACATGCACTTGTGCACTGCATGAGCAAAACCAAGTTTTGCTTGGTCCAGTCCAGTCCAATCCAGTCCAGTCCAGCATGAAACATTCCCACTGGAAGTGCTTACGAAATACGCTGAGTGCGTGATGTCCTGACCTAGTGGTCAGGATACACAGGAGGACAGCCAATTAATGCTTTCAGCTAATTCCTCCACTAGCTGGGGTTACATGCTGAAGCTTCTCAAGATCGTATGAAAAAATAGACCACTACAAGTAGGATGAGCTGGATTTAGGGGACACACAGAAGAGAAACAGTGGGTTGTGACTTGTTTCCTCCAACACCAGTAATCAATACTGCCAATACCAAACTTCTTATTCCCTGTGCTCAAGTCAAGCCAAAAAAATTAAATCAGGCCTTTTCAACAACAACATGATATCAACATGTTGCAAGTCTGATATCAACATGTTGAAACATGATATCAACATGTTACTTTATCTGCTTTATCCACAAGCAGATAAAAGTAATCCATTAATTCATTAATCAGTCACCATAAATTATCCCTGTGTCTGCTTTGTGTGTGAAATTTCTCTTCGAGCTTGGCACAACGGAATACCCTCAGATACATCCCGGCTTGGGCCAACCCCACACTGGGTTTCTCGGATCGGGTGATCTGCCCACAGCCCTCTCCCAACTCAGGGAGTGAATGCCTAGGAAATCACTTCAGCTTACACTTCCCATACACCAGTCTAGAGGCAGCGCAGCTTACGGATGGGGCAGTTGCTTTCCAGGTCTCTCTGCTCTAAACACATTACCCAGAAACACAGACAAAAGGCAAAATGCCACATGAGCCCACTCCTCCCCACCCAACTCCTGAGCTTCCCTGAAAGAAGCCTTAGGCTAAGCAAAAGTGCCCTGCCAGTGACTCCCTGGTAGGCTTTTCTTGACTGTTCCAGTACGTTGACTTGAAGGACAATAACCTCTAGCTTGTTTAACAACTTGTCCCTGCTCTATAATTACACTCCTTTTAATTGGCTCGTGGGGTTTAATCATCTCTTGGGATCCAGCTTCCACTGTTTCTCATTAACTGCCAGCGCACGCTCTTGTTCAGAGGATGGGGGGGATGTGCTCCAGCACAGCGCGCTGGGGAAGGTGTCCCAGGTTCAGAAATTAAATAGCAGAGTTTACACCCATGCCTAGCCAGCCGCGCTGACACCTATACTCCTCTGAGTCAACTACGTCCCACCTGTAACGCACAAGGCCACCTCTGTGTCCCTTAGGAGAGGTAGTGAGTCCCGCTCACATCCACTATCGACTTTTTGAAAGAATTAGAGAAGGCAGATCCCACAAGGGTTGAAAAACCACAGTGAGAAAGGCACCTGGCAGAAGCATAGAACAGTAGATATGGCAGCCACACTGAGCCACTTACACATAGGCATCTCCCTGTTACATCCCATAACCTCAACTGTTCTTCCACTTTTCTTAGAAGTTTGCAAACTTAAACCATTCTCAAAACTATGTTTTAAAAAAAAATATTTAACATTATATCCAGAATAATATTAAGCTCTTCATTCTATGCAAGGTGCCTTTGCTCCACACTGAAGGAGCACAAGCAAGCAGAATTCTCTGCAACATTGAGGGCAGGGTAAACAAACGAGTCTCCCACGGTTAACAGGGATTAAGGTGGGAAACAGCCACCAAGGAAGCTAGCAATGAGGAGGAGGCCAAGCAGTGGAGGGACTAAGAGCTAAGATTTCCATGCCTTAACTACCCATCATCCTTAGTTAGTGCTTGCCCACCAAGTCTGACAGCCATAAGCCAGGAAACAAGCAATCTGGCACATCACAGAGTGGCAGCAACACATTTCCAGCCCCTATTGTCCTACAGGATGTACCCGTGAAAGGTGGAGTACGTTCAGGAGCTACAAGATGATTAGAATGACATCACACTTCCCAGTCCCTGTCACACCCGGTTTCCAACGTTTGCAGTCCAGAAGCAATCTCTAAGAATCATATTATAGTTACTATTATAAAATATTACAAGCCTTGGCTAATCCGTAATTTCCTCTAGGCTGCAGGAAGAAAACTATTCCAGGTATGCTCAGGCTTTCAGAGACCTTAGAACTAACAGTACCAGGAGACATGGAGTTGCAATGGGCCATTTTTTCTGTAAAAGAGCTGACCTCACTCACGGCTCCCCAACAGAAACAGGCCCATTCACGCAGTCGTCCTTATACCAGCTTTACACCCATGTGATTTCCTGAAATGACAGATTTGAGCTGGTGCAGTTTAAACTCTGCCTGATGGGTCAAAGGAAGGCAGCCAAGGAACAGGTAACTATTTCCAAGGGGTCCGTTGGGCTGGTTTCCACCAAATTTCTTTTCCACCCAATTCAAATCTTACTCTCCCATACTTCATCTATGTAAGAAGGGAGAGAGGGATAGAATGAGGAAAAGTGATACTTTTCTCAATATTAAATGATACAGAAATCATTACCTAAAACCACCATCAAGAATCCCAACATTTCTTAAAATCATAGAATCATAGAATCACTGGGTTGGAAAAGACCTTAGAGATCATCCAGTCCAACCGTATCTGTCCACCACTAAACCATCTCTCTCAGCACCTCATCCACCCATCTCTTAAACACATCCAGGGATGGTGACTCCACCACCTCCCTGGGCAGCCTGTTCCAGTGTGTGATAACCCTTTCGGTGAAGAACTTCTTCCTTACATCCAATCTAAACCTCCTCTGGCGCAGCTTGAGACCATTCCCCCTCGTCCGACCATCTGTCATTAGGGAGAAGAGACCAACACCCACTTCTCCACAACCTCCTTTCAGGGAGGTGTAGGCAGTGATCAGGTCTCCTCTCAGCCTCCTCTTCTCAAGGCTAAACAAGCCCAGAAGTAGAAGTTCATTTTCCTTAATAATGATCCACAAGTAAACATTTCAAACCAGATAGCTGTCACACACATCACAAGGTGCACGTTCCCCATCCCACTCACCAACAAGCCATGATGTGAAAAATATGCTGGTGGCGCATGCAACTTCCTTTTATCTTCCCTGCCAAAGGGGTACTTCAGAGTTTGTGTAGAACAACTGCCTGCAGCATGTTACAAGGGAGATGCAAACTGCCTTCCAACAAAACTAATGTCAAATACCGATCAGCTACAGTAAAGCCAAGGTTTCCATAGGAGAGACTATGAGAATTTTTGCCTTTTGTTAGTGTTTTCCTTCATCAGAACTGAGAAATCATGAAGTCTGAGCATGGGCTATGCATGTGTCGCTTGGGTTACAAGCCACGTTACAGAAATGCATGCAGGACAGTGAAGTGGGTTGTACGGAGGGTTAGAAAGCCTCTGCAACTGCTACAGCCCAAGCAGACAGCACCAAAGGCTGCTCACAGGAGGATGAACCAAGGACACGATACATCGCAGGAAATGGAAAAGGATATTTGACATCTGGTGAAGGAACAACACTGTGTTAAACTTACACTGGCAGGGCCTTGAGATCCGAGTAGTTTTCTATTACTTCTCAGCCACGCTCGGCAGGTTTGTTTGATTTTTCCATCAGAATCCTGCAGCTCAGTTCGCTTTACCAGAGGGGGAAGTTGCTGGGAAAGGGACTGAGAAACAAGAATCTGTCAAAGAGTTGTTTTATTTCCTACAGCACTGGCTGACTGACCAAAATCCTATAAAAAAAAAAAAATCAAATTCAGGAAAAAGCCCTGAACGTGTCAAGGCTTCTGGAACAAATGGCACAATAGGTTTTTCCTGTAGCTATAGGCATGTATTTCTTCTTATTTTTTATTTATTTATTTAAGCCCCTGTAACACACCATTTCCCCCAAAGGGCTGCAAAGGTTCAAAGGCTTTGAGAGCACCAATAAATCATGACCACATAAATGTCCTGTAGTGAAGTTTGATTCTTATTTACCCGGGGTCTTTGGGCCAGTGCTCAGTCTGTGTTGGAGAAGGCAGATTTACTTCTCCTGAGATGCCCTCAATTCACAGAGTGCTCATCTTTCAAGCAGCACCACTCCAGGCCTCAGCTGCCAAAACACTTCTAGCTGCAAGTTTTCATCATTTGCTTTATCACACTTCCCTTTCCCCTCCCAGATACTGGTCTAAAGTAAGTTATGTTTAGAAATACCTTGTGAGTGGCCAGACTGTGAGTCAATGAATCTCTGTAAATCACTGCCATATGCAGAATTATTTCAGGCTTCAGTGAGCTTTCTCCTCATGCCATCTCTACGATTCCACTGCAATTCTATCGCTAAAATAATGCTTAGGACTCCAGCATATTGTATGGCATGGTGGGAAAGCTCAGCACATGTACACGCAGACTATAAGAGGGAGGCATAAGAAACTGAGTGTTAAAAAACAGGACAGAAATGCTATTTTAGATGAATTGGATGCCCAGTTGCATAACTAACGTGCAGTTCTGTCCCGCAGGCAGTAAAGCAGTGTAACAGTCTCTACTCCACAGCAAGGATGATCTATTCATCCAACTCCACTAAGAGGAAAACAACCTCAGCAACAGAAGCTCCAGCAGTTTGATTAACGTAAGCACCCAGTATTGTAGCTGTTTCTCCACGTTTTTCTCAGGTTACGTAATCTAACATTCATCCCTTAACATTAATGAATATTTACACCACATCCACTTTGAAGCACCCTTTGTAGTTATTTGCAGGTAATACAGCTATAGGCATTCACCAGCAATTTGTGAACAGAGTCCATGTTAGCCTTAATTTTTGAGAGTCATTCAGAGAGGGGACAGAACCCATACAGAGTGAAGTAAATTAACCACTTGCATGACATAGCTGAAACACTACAGATTCAAATGATTTTCAGTTATGTACATAGAAAAATAACTAATTATACCAAGCCATTGAGAAAGTGTTCAAGCACTTTAGAAACATCACATTTCCGTACATCATTGATAAAAGAGAAATAAATTACCCTGACTTACTAACTAAGATCAGCTGTTGGATTCAGTGAAACATGACGGGGACATACATCGCTATAGGTTCCACTGCAGTGGTAACACGTGTAGAGAACCTCATCCTTGGACATCAACAGCCTTGAAGCCTGCAGGAATCTCATACCTCTGACTTCTAGGAAAGGCCTTTTGTCATTAAGAGTTTAGAAGTGTGGAAGGGAAATGTTGGCAAAACCCAGGAGCAGATTTGAATGAATTGACTGTAACTCAAAAAACAGGTGGGCATATTAATCTGCAAGGAAGACTACCCTATCCAGAAAAGGAAAGTCTAAATAAGAATCTAGCATGCTTCAAATTATATCTATTTGACTTGTATTTCATTTGCCTTAGCCTTCCTGGGGGTGTTGGAAACTCGCAACAAATGAATTCTGTATACAGTTAAGTTAACCAAAAGGGTTGTGAAATGATGGGTTTACAGAGGATGCAGTGTCAGGCCCAACACATCTGGCCAGGAAGGAGGCTCCGTGACAAAAGGCTCAGAGGACGCGCGCTGGCAATCCTGCCCAAGCTGGCAGCAACCAAAAGTCAGCATCAGTTTATGTTAAGAGAGGATAGTCTAGCTCTACTGAACATGACTCTACCTCCTCCCTCCCACGTGGCACAGAGGGACAGGGAATGGGGGTTGTGGTCAGTCCATCACACGCTGTCTCTGCCGCTCCTTCCTCCTCAGGGGAGGATCCTCACACTCTGCCCTTGACCCAGCCTGGGGTCCCTCCCACAGGAGACGGTCCTCTACCAACTTCTCCCCCAGCAGTCCTTCCCAGGGGCTGCAGCTCCTCATGAACTGTTCCAGTGGCTCCCTCCCTGGGATGCCATCCTTCAGGAGCAGCTGCTCCAGCCTGGATCACCCTGGAGTCACAAGTCCTGCCAGCGAACCTGCTCCAGCCTGGGGTCCTCTCTCCATGGGGCCACAGCCCCTGCCAGAAGCCTGTTCCAGCATGGGCTGCCCACAGGGTCACAGCCTCCTTCGGGCATCCCCCTGCTCCCAGGTCCTCCCCAGCCTGCAGGCGGGTCTCTGCTCCCCGTGACCCTCCATGGCTGGGGGGCACAACGTGCCCTCTCACCATGGTCTGCAGGGAACCTAGCTCCATGCATATCCTCCCCACCTTTCCTCACTGACCTGGGTGTCAGCCTTGTCTTTCTCACATCCCACTCCTCACTCTGCTGCAGGTTCCCCAGCAGTATTTTTTCCCTCTCAAATATGTTCTCCCAGAGGCGCTACCACCATTGTGGATTGGCCTGGCCTTGGCCAGAGGCAGATCCGACATGGAGCTGAGGATGCTTCTAGCAGCTTCTCACAGGAGCCACCCCTGTAGCCCACACCCACGCACACCACCCACCCAAAACTCCACCACACAAACCCAGTCAAGAGGGAACGGCAAAAAACTCAGGAGTAAACCAAGCTTTGACAGTGATTTTGAACATAACTCAGGTAAAGCATTTAGCGACTGGATTTCTATCTTCCCAGCTGTAACATGGACTTGTATGGACAACGGGCTCAATCTATTAATGCAATAAAATAAGAACCATAAGAGTGCTACCTGTTAGCAGAAGGCTTCCTCAGAATTTCTACTTTCTCTTGACTAACAAGTTTTGTCTTGAAATTACAGGAACTCCTGGCCAGAGGCCATGCTCTTTAGCTGAGTTACAAAGCCATAAATTTAAGGTAAGTCAAATACATTTCAGGCTATTTCTATTTATACCATGATCTTTTCTTTCCTAAATAAAGGCAGCTAAACATTTGCCATGTAGTCATGTAGTTTTTTTGGTCAGTGCAGTGCCCACATTATGCTCTGGAGTTTGTGTTGTGTGCACAGGATGAGGAGTTCATTGGAAAACGAACAAGAGCCCATCTCCCAGTCACTGACTGCAAAAATCCATCTTTACCATAATGGACAGATCTAATTGTTGTGCACCCTGTTAGACATGCCAAGTGATTGATACAATGCAAAAAGGAGGGGGGTGAAATTATGATGATCTATAAAGATCTTGCTGGAACAGAGAAAGAGGAAGAGAATCATTTTTAATATGATTAATATTGCAGCAGAGAGGGGGAGAAAGGAAAGAGATGGGATTTGTTCCCCGTTATAACACTCTACTCCCATGCAATACTGCTTAGCAGGAAAGCCTTCCAGCTGAGGGCTATGAAACAGTTATCACTGTTAGGTGATTAAGTTACTAATTCTTCAGGGAGAAGACATTTAGAGGCCCATATTAAAGGAGAGCGAGGCAAAATTACATTCCGTTTCAATTTAGTTTAGCAATTCTAGTGATTTAGTTAAATGAAAAGCAATTGTTCCAATTAATAGTATTGAATGTTATTCATCAAAAGTGTCAAAACAGCTGTGTTGGTGCATTAGTAACCTATTCTCTTGTCAGAGATATGGATAATTCCCCGGGATTGCACCAGGGAAATGGCAGAGCAGTCAGGAACCTTCAGAGGGAACCGCACGTCCTGCAGCGTTAATGACTGCAGATTCGAGGTGCTTCTGTCAGGCACCGGGGTGGAAAGGACAGCTGGCTACGCGGGGGTTCAAGAGGGCAGGGGATGTTCCCCAACACGTGAATGAGGTCTCCACCCTCTGCAGTGCCATCCCACAAACGTGCTGCGAAGGAGGCTGGCGGGGCAGAGCAGCCTCGCATTGCTGGCGAGAGCAGAATGAACGCAGCTCTCCCTCCTCCCCATCCCACGCCTTCCGCCCGCTGTCACGCCGGGAGGGACAAGACCTTGCCTTGCCCAGAGCTGGTGCAAGAACCACCAGGAAGCCAAGCCTCAGCAAGTGCCACGCAGCCATTTTGATCCATACTGAGTCCTCAGCAGCAACAGGGACGGCCGCAGCGGCTTTTCTCATGGAGCTCATCCATCAAAACAGTGATTAAGGAGCTAAGAGGAAAAGTTCGGATGTAACCCCTGAATACAATGGGGTAATAAAACACAATGGTGCTGCTGGCCTGGGAATATGACACACTGGCACAAGACAGAGCCTTCTATTTTGGGATAAACAGACCCCGGTCTGAACATGGCTGAGGCCATCCTGGAGCTCATTAATCTGTATGGGAATGACAGAGACAGGATAACAGGTCTGATAAGGGTTTCCTCCAGCCTTTTCCTCGCACCATGCAGGCTCCTGCAGCCATCTCGTCTATCTCCACTCAATAAGGCTTTATACACTTCCTCCCAGGACCCATAATTGCCGTCTCAGTGCCGGCGATACTATCTTCTTCCTTTCCTTTCAAATTTCCATAGCCTTTTTATGGGAGATTAGAAAATCCTGTCTTTTTTGGACCCTGCTGTTTGTTTTCTCCAGGAGTTAAAAAAAACCCACGCATGCTGTATACCTGAGTTGAAGGACAAGGGAAAAGAAGGGTATGCTGAGGGCCCAGGAGCAACGTGCTGTAACTTGTGTTGCTTCCCAGCAGGGCTCCTTTCCCAGGGCCTCGGGAACAAGGCGCACTGCATGCCAGTCCCATTCCCCAGTATGGCACAGGGATCCTCCAGGTCACACCGTGAGCCAAGACTTACAACCATCTGATGTGTCAGATGATGTTTCTGTTCTTTTTAAGAAGTTAACAGACAAAACTAACAAAAATATAGCGGACACTGAAGGAGAAACAGAGCCCTAGACACCTCACAAGCGAAGGACAACTCTGCTTTTTCTCCCTGTCTCTGATGGTACCTTACAGTCAGTGCTCCCAGTCCAACCTCCCTCACAAAGGTAGTAAGTTTTTACAATGTGATCTTTCTTGCTTCCTCATCCCCACTCCAATCCTTGCCATGGGTGATACCCCAGCAGTTGCCCTATTCTAACACACTGAAATAGCCAGATTTTGAACATAAGCTGAAGTGAAAAATGCAGAGTACCAAAACATACCAGCACTGCTGGTAAACATCATTTACTGGGGGGAGGGAAATAATCTCTTATCTATGCAAGCCATAACAGCTTGGCATCACCTGCCCACATGCTGAGGAGGAGGGAAACTCGAGAAACCTGTAACTGTAAAAGCCTTCCCCTGCCTTACACATAAAAATAAATAAATCAAATGTTTGGCACTGCACAACGTTCCCTTAAAGTCCTGGCTTGGAACTGTACTCACATCAGCTTTTATCACAGGAGCTTGAAAGCACACAGAAAATATCACCTGAACTTCCTTGCTCTGTGTTTTGTTACGACCTCAGATGCTTTGCTGCTTCACTAACAAGGCTGCTGAAATACAGCTTGAAGCCACAGCAATTAACAGAATCCCCACATGCTGGTTTCAGCACAGGCAAATGAGCACACTGTATGTCCTTAACGTCGAAGAAGTTGGGAGAACAAGCATGTTAACTTCAGACCAGTGACCAGAAGAGAGACGGACTGTGAAGCCCTCACAATATTACAACTCAGGCTTTTGGCACAAAGAAAGCTCCTGTTTGGTAACTTCCTGCTCTGGCTAGTAGGACGTTAAATGCCTGCAGGCCAGAGAAGGTTACTCATAATAAAACTGTGCATTTTAATACACCAGAGTTACTGTAAGTAGATATGCCTATTTTGGTGCACATGGCTTCATCTTAGCTGTATTTCAAACAGGCCACATAACATTTATTATGAAGAAGAATTAAAGAGCCCTTCATTAATTATTTGTATTACCATAGCACCTAAGGGCATTAATCACACATCAAGGCATCATTCAGCAAACAGTGGCAGAATACGGTCTGCCCAAAATCAAAATTCAGGGCAAAGAAAAAGCAAGCACAGAAATAAAAGATCGCAGAGAGTGTAGGAAGCACGGGGTGATAGCTCTGCTCGGCAGGAGAGGCAGCAGAGCATGTCCCTTACCATCATGTTACCTGCACTCATCCATCAAAACAGTGCTTAAGGAGCTAAGAGGAAAAGTTCGGATGTAACCCCTGAATACAATGGGGTAATAAAACACAATGGTGAGGAATTTTTTTTTAAGAATCTGGCTGAGGATTGGTACAAACAACCCCTTGACAGTCAGTAAGGGGTGATCAGCAGATTGGAAGCCAAACCCAAGGAGGAGCTGTGGAAGAAAAGTGGGCAACTTGCAGCTGTTGTAAAAAGAGCCCACAGAGACAACACTAAGCAGTCAGGTACAGCATGAGTCAAGTTCTGAACCAAGAGGACTCTTGGGAGATCCTTTCCAGGTCCTTTCCTTTGCTTTTATCATATTTAAAAATAATTTCAAAATAGCTAGGAAAGTTCTTCAGTCATGTTTATCAAAGTGGCCCAAGCTTTAAATGTTTCATTAGAAGTTAATACCGACCCTATTCCCTTGCTCTGAGAAGCCAAGGCACAAATGTGTGAAGCTGTAGCTTCACCTACCACAGCCCTAGGCAGCAAAGCAAAGCTTCAGCATACACTCAAGATCATTATCTCCTGCCAAAGTTAAACACCAGTAATAAACAAATACCAGCTTTTCATATTAAAATGAACCTGAAGCAGAAAATTAAAGCTCAAGCTGTCTAGCTGGAGATTGGTAACTAATATACCAAACAGTTCAGTTCATACACCAGCCAGTCTCCCACACCCCAGGCATTTAACCCCAGTTCTTCAGCACACGCCCAGCACAGACTGGGAACTGCCATTCATACTTCATCATCCTTCCATCTCATACTTGGAAAATGGGATGTGTCCTCACATAACAGACAGCAATTATATAAAACAGATGTATGCTGTCAAGTCAGCTGATCAGCAAATAGTTGATTCCTCCTACCCACACAAGCTTTTGAGGTTTTGGTGTATTAAATAAAAACAAATTTAAATCTGAAAAGCCACTGTTGTACTTCACATGTCCCATTTTCCTCCCAAGAGAAGACTCCTGCACTGAACTACATCTCACACCATACCCTGCTGTCACTGACAAAGGGTAGAACGGAGCAAGAAGGTGCAACACACTGAGGTTTACAGTGAAGTATGAAGTTACTGTAAAATAGCACATTTGCACATACGGATTAAAGTACTTCATTTCCCAGTCGAAACCTTTTATCATTCCCATTTCACTTTTTTCTTTTTTCCTTTTTTTTTTTTTAATAAAAAGACCCACCACACACCCAAACAGGCTTATGCACAGCTGAATTCCACGCAGAACCCAGAAGAACTGTTCTCCCAAACCTACTGTAGGGGCATCTGGCTGACACAGAATGGATGGGCTTTTTTCTTAATTATTTAGGTGCATTCTTAGAAGTTATCAACTAATCTGCTCCTTGATTTCCTACACCAAAAAAAGGCCAGATGCAGTAATCTATTACAGGCATGATATAATTGTACTGTAATCATAACAGAACAATATCTGCACATATGCTTTTGTTAAGCATAGGGCACAGCCTGACACTACTCATTAAGAAACAAATGGAACATTCAACCACAGCTTTCATTTGATCTTACAAAGATAAGCCTCAGCATTGTTATTCCAGATTTTGTGTGTGTGCAGGACACAAAAGCCTCTCTCTCTCTCTCAAAAAAAAAAGCCAGACCAGTCTACATGGGGCAGTTGAGCAGTGGAACAGTATATTCTGCTATTATCACTCTGTAGTAACTTAAAAGTCACTCTCAGAGCACAGCATTAACACCGAAAAGCCAGCCTAAAACAGTTATTTATCTCCCCCTGCTACAGTCATACTGGTCATTCTGCTTAGACAGAAAATATTTCACTTTCAGAGCCAACTGGTATTGTAATTTATATTGTATTACAAATAGTATTATGCTCACTGGCATTGTAATTTAAACCTTGTCTATGCTTCGTGTATGAAAAGTTCTCAGCATAACTAGTAGTTATACAGGAAAGGAGAAAAAAAAATATCAAACAAGCAGCTGATGTTGCTTTAGAAGCTACTGAAGGATGTGCCTGGCAGGAAAGCAGTTAAGAAGCAGCAATGTGAAATTGCATATGCTACAGCACAGTGATGCTGCTGCATTATAAATAATGCTGAAGGATGCATTATTTATGTGTTTAATATTGGGCTCGCTTATGAAGTAAGTTTCGTTCTTCAGTTTGCCTCCAATGGTAATAGGAAGGCAGGATCACACAGCAGAGCTTGGAAGGAGACATGATAATTTGGGAAAGTTTGGGAGGCAAAACACTGCGTGCAGCGCTCTATTGCATTTCCTCAGTTCAATACGCAAGTTGGAAACCTCAGAAGGTTAGGAGCTCAGCTTTCATTCACTTCAACATTCAATAGAAAAAAACCTTGGATGTTTATTTGAGCCTTATCCCAAGTCTGTGTCCTTTAACAGCTGCAGAGCTGGCACGGAAACACTCAGAGATTTCTGGCACCTCCACGTCTGATCACTGTTTTAAACCAAAAATTGGAGAAAGACTCTCTGCCCCATAAAAGTGTTTAAATTGGCTCTTGCAAAAGGGTGGAGCCTACAGCCCCACAGTGAGCTCAATCTTTTAACACGCTCATTTTCTATTCCGGTGTTGAATACAGCACTTTGCACAGATCCAGGAGCAATGTTATTACCATGAACATCTCCTTCCCTTGCTGCATTAAAAACCACACCAGCAATTTTTTAAAAAGTGCAACTCTAAGGGCAAAAGCACAAATAAATCGGGTTGTTATCCCGAGTCAGAGCACTAGCAGCGCCAAATACAGCTTTTACTACAACCAAACACCTTGTTCTTACCAACTTTGTAGAAAAATGTGCACAACAAGGATTTTATCTGCCCCTTGTCCCATAGTTCCCCAGCCTGGAGTGTTAGGTATGAGCCACTGCCATCTGTTATTGGCATCAGCACAGAGAGTTGTGAGTGGTGGCACCTGAGGAATGGACATATACCCCATCCATCGTTGCTGCTACAGGGCAATTAGCTTTAGCTGGAGTTTGGGTGGACAACCAAATTTGTCTGCAAAAGCACATCAGCTCCAGTAGGTTAAAAACCATTCTCAAGAACAGAGCTGTTGTGGAAGTTAAGGAGTAACAACACTGTCTAATCCAGCCTACGCAATGCAGGGCCTCAGGGAAAATTTAAAGCATTCTTCAACTTTGTTTCTGCTGTTGTTTCAGTCCAGCTTTGCCTCGTAAAAGTAAAATAGGCCTATGCTTGGGACCAGGGTGCTGACAGTCACATGAGCTCATCACTCCAGCTTTCTTTAAAGTGTTCCAGTTCTTGCAGTTATAGAAAGGAGAAAAAAAAAAATAAAAGGCTTGAAGACTACAACGGGAAAAGGACCCCAAAAGATAGCTGGTGGGTTTGTTGTTTCTTTATTTTTAAAAAGTATATTTAATTAAATCATTCACTCCAGAACCACTGTGTTAGAAATCTGCTTTCACAATCCTATACTCCAAGGTCCCAGATTACATGAATTCCACATATCATTGCTGAAAATACTTTACGGTTCCATCTCCAACTGAAACATCATCTAAAACCCACCCTATCAAAACCCACTAAAATGGAGTTCAAAAATAAAAGTGAACTGTGGGAAAAGATTCTTCTTCAAGGACAGAGGTTATCTGCTAGGTCCAAATACTTCTTATGCATCTTTCTGAAGCAGTAATTAAGCACATCTACTAACATTTCAGTTCTCTTCTACAGGGTTTTTGCTGCCTCTTGGTTCCATAGAGCATTTAAGGATAGGATGTTCTCTGTGGAGAGGTGGTGATGAAGGGCTCACAGCCTCTCGTTCCTACCTGACTCCTCACAGTAACATAGGTAGGGACAGTAAGGGACATCAGCCCGTTTACACTGTAGTAACCTTTCCTGTAGCAAATTTTCCTGAATGCTTCCCAGTGGTGGCTAGACCACACACCACGGAAACTCGGTGACATGAGAAACTCTGTATTCATTTTAAAGTACCCTGGATGTTCCAGGGCACACAGAAGTTGAAAACACAGGCACAGCACACTCTCCAGCCTCAGAACTGAAAGCAAACAGATGGTGCTCAGACTGCAGCATACGTAACACTCAGTGTCACGACACTGCATTTTCACGGGATTGGTTCCTTCAGCTTGGCACGGATGAACAGTGCCTTTTCCACTTACAGTTTTTGGAAGAGGGATGGATGCAGACCTGAGGCCGACTTTTCCCAAGATGAGAAGCTTGTCAGTTTTTGCAGATACAGCTCCTGTTCCCATGCAGCACTCCACTCGTGACCAGCCTCAGCACGAGGAACTCCACCTGGTGCAAAAAACTCCAAGTCAATTCACATAAAGTAACTTTGCTTATGCTAAACAGCCATTTCCAGATAAACTTTTGTAGCCAAATCTACCCAGCACTGTTGATCCCAGTTCTCCACTTAGCTGTGCAATATTAGACACAGTTTTAAGTGGAGAAGCTAAAAGAATCCAAAAATTAAAACCCACTTTCCCCCTATTCCACTCAGCAGCTGTCATAGAGGAAATGCAAGTGGAGTGATTCATTCTTCCAGTTATATTTCTAAGGCAAGAGCACCAACCTCTCAGATTTGGGCTTTATTACTATGCTCTGCCTCCCCAGGCCCATCTTAAGAGTCAAATTTTGACAAATTTCGCACTGTGAGGCTTTTAAACAGTCAAATATTGCTTTATTATTTAGAACATCGTTTTTCGGTTTTGTTTCCAGCTGTATGTAGCACTGAAGTTTGCATTAATGTACTGCATTATATCATCCTTATCAGACAAGTTTCCTAGGTACAGCTGATTCTTCTTTTTGATTTTCTACAAGAGCTATTAAAAATGCTGACCAAAGAATATAGATTTTCATTAATATTTCCTCCTCTTTTGATCTGTTCCTTTGATTTACCTGACTCTATGATCCAAATAATCAGAGGAGTTCCTGTCTTTCATGCAACAAATGTAATGCCAAAACTTAATCAAACCAAGGTTTTTAAGAAAGGGGGGGGAGGGGGGAAGGCAGTACATTTAAAGAGCTTTTCCTCAGCATATCTCACCAGATGACTTCAAGAAAAGCAGGCCTCAAGAAGGTGTACCAGCTAAGTATCCAACATCACTAGCGTTTTCAGAAGATATTCTCTACTTTGCAGGCATGAAATACATTTCTGCAAACTGCAAAGCTGCTGAGAATAAGAACTTCAGATTGAGAGGGAGACAGCCTTTTTCTTTTGGCAGGGGGAAACAAGGTGTTACTCTAGGGTTTTCTCCATGTCGTCTCTTGTTTCAGTTCAGTTTTCTGTGCTAGGTTAAGTAGCTGATATGCTCTCAGGACATCCAGTTGACTCTACACTTGTTTTTCAACCCTGCTTTGGCATAAGCTTGCTGTTCTTATTCCTTTTGGTATTGTTCCTGCACAGGAAGGCAGGAAAATATGTTTCCAGGCTCCTAATATATGTTTGTTTTTCCTTATTGTTGTTCACTCTGTTTACACAGTGGTTGTTTTTCTTCATCTTTGAAGATGAAATTTAAACACTAATAGAAGAGGAGAGATTTCAGGGAGTAGAAAATAGAAAGGCAGATAGAGTAATGAAGCAACACAGGCTTCATTTTCAGTGCTGTTTTCTTGAAGAGTCAACCTTGACCCCAAGATGCCCAAACAAGTTGCAATTGTAACACATGCACTTTTGGAATAAGACCAAATGCCTCTTGTTTTTATATTGTTTTTAACATTAGTGAATGAGGGAACAGATGTGG
The DNA here is from genome assembly GCF_000690775.1 of Eurypyga helias. Classification (NCBI taxonomy): domain Eukaryota; kingdom Metazoa; phylum Chordata; class Aves; order Eurypygiformes; family Eurypygidae; genus Eurypyga; species Eurypyga helias. Next base: position 49,141 of record NW_010232858.1, on the reverse strand, counting down.
TTCAGTCCACCCCAGAATACTACATTGCCATCACTCCTGTGTCATTAAATCACCATCAAGATAGCTTTGTTCGGGAGTTGTTCAGTTGGTTTCATGTGACTTCTGCTCGAGTCTAGCTCTAATGTACATTTAAACACATGGATACCCTGAGAAGAATCAGAAAATTAATAATTCACCAGAGACAAAGTGACAACTGGGGTCCCCTTGAAAAAAAACCAACACCTGCAGATTGGTGACAGCAGCCATTTGCAAGGGATAGATTTATCTGTGCATGAAAACAGAGATTTGTATATCTGTATCCACTCAGTTATCTTTTTTTCACGTTTCCAGTATTTACCTGTTGAGACAACAATTTGAATATACAAATGTTGGGTGATCCTTGCATAAGCCAAGGTATAAACTGTCTGGGGAGAGGGGTTTGCTAACTAACACAGAATTTTGGGTGATGTATATAAACAAATACAGGAAATTTGCAACTTCTCAAAGAAGGGCCAGAATGACTTCCCACCAATGACAAACAAGCCATGTTTTCTTGACAGCTTAGGAAAAGTCTCTCTTTTTTTAAGTGAAGTTGTTCAGATGCACAAAAAAGGGGAATAAAATTAGTAGATCTCAAGGCTCTTAATCATCACAAATGGTTGCCACATCACCCTGTTCAGTGAAAGGCCCAAAGTCTCATCCTTCAAGCAAATGTACTTATTTTCTTCAGAGAAAAGGACAACAGGCCCTTCCTCTCACATTTCCCCTCAAGGAGAGAGTTGGCACTGCTCATCGTCTCCCCTTGCCCTTTTCACAGAACTGCTTGCTGCCCCAGTTGCATTCGTACTACACCTGAGGTTCTCCTTACAGGACCAGCACACCCCAACACCTTCGCCCTCTCACTCCACATCATCCACACCCTTTGCTCTTACAAGGGGTGACCTCATCTAAGACCAATTCCAACTGTTTTCCACAGTGATATCATTCCCATACCTAATACCATATGGTCAGAGCCAGGTTTGAGCATGAATAACCTCAAGCCTAAAACCACAGAAGAGGACCCACACAGCTGGATGACTTCACAGGTAACCTACAATGGTCTGGCACCTTCCGCCCACTCTTATTTTCCCCATATCTGACAGCTTTACATGTAAAAACAGAAACAGCTTTTAATTTCCCATTAAACCTGAGCAAGAACAAGCCCACGGGATATTTTGGAGACGTCCACAAAGATCCCTGAACCGTCAGTAAAATTCTAGGAATCAAGGGCCAGCTCAGGAAGGCGCAGGAGGAAGCATAAAAGAAAAAATACTCCTCTGAGCATACCATTATTGTTAAATATCACCATTCCAAATGTAAGAGATAAATTTTCAAGTGTTACAGCAGGTCTCAGAACCCTATTAATAGAAATTAGAGAGAAGTCTAATAGAAAAAGACAGAGAGGAAGCCATTCTCTCCACTGCTCCCTGGGGAAGGTGAGAAGAGACTGAAAGATGACACTTTATCTCTTCTAATTCCTGTGGGACCCATAATCACAGCATTCATTCAGCAAATAATAATAATAAATATGGTCTGAAGTGACTCCAGCTATTTCAGCTTTAATAAATGGGTTGAAATAGGGGCAAATTCAGATACAGAGAGCATCTTTTCAATAAAATCTGATAGGGTTATTAATAACATTAATGGAGTACCATGCTGTCTCCATTTTGTTAATAGTTGCCTTATTCTCCCCCAGTCCATTCCCACTCTTGTGCACAGACACAGAGAAACACACACACTTTTCCCTCCAGTGGTGACAAATTCAGACTGTCAGCTTTCTGCTGGCAATGCATCCCAAGAATTAGTCAAATTTGACATGATTTTATTGTTTTATGGGAACTGCCAACAGGGATTTTTCTGCCTGAAGTACATTTATGTCCCAGTTCAAATCAGATCCTGGCTTAGTTCATGGACACAAAAAGGATAAGCCAGGAAACCTGCAGCTCCTCAAGGACAAAAACAAAAAAAAAAGTTATGAGCATGGTGGGATGTTCAGAGCCTTATTCCAGGTAACTGTGCCTTTGTTCCAGATTGTCCCTTACTCCCAGGACAGCTTTACCTTCCAGCTTCCAATCCCAGTGCATGGCCACACTATTTGGGATGCTGATGCAGAAGTAGACCTCTAAGCACAACTCATGAGTCCTTGCACACAGCTTTAGAAGAGCTAAAAATCTGCCTGCAGAAGAACGAGTGCAAGCAGGTAGATGTGCCTCATCTGCCCAGTTTTATTCTAAAGGAACAGTCTGGACAGGCTTTCTCTTTTTTTGTTTTGTTTTGTTTTCCCCATTTTCTTCCCCCCTCCTTTCTTCTTTTCTTTTTTTTTTTTTTTTTAAATACAGTGTGACCTCACTCCCACTGTACTCCATGAAAAAAACAACTATTGGCTCCAGTTGTACAGGACCAAATCTTAACTGAGGGGTCCTAATAATCTGGAATTCACCCTCATATTTCACATCGGCCTTTAGCAGTATTTTCCAAATATCACATTTTTACAGACTTAATGAGATTTAAAAAACATGCTCTTTTCCCTTTACATTTTATGCTTTCAGCTGTGACTTCCATAAAATGATTTTGGTTAGCAAACAAGATGGCTATATGATTAAAGAAAAAAATGCATCTCATTTTCCTAGTCCCATATATAGATGCAGGGAAGGAGCAGCCAGAGCCAACGTGGTTTATATCACAGAAATTCCCTTGCAGGGAAACAAAAAAGAAAAGAAGAGAAATAGAATTATAGAGTTGCAGAGAAATGAAATGTTTGAACAGAAAATAATTTCCCTAACTTGCAGCCTGCAGGCATAACCTGTCATAACTCTGCTTGAATTGAACAGTCAGGGAGTTCAAGTTTTCTGCAGTTTACCATAAACTAATATGCTCCGTCATATCATCCTCAGGAGACAAGGATTTGAAGGAGCCACTGTATTTAGAACAACAGAAGTAATTCTGTGGTTTAATAGAATTAGAGGGAACCATCCAAAGCCCAAGATAACCCAGTGCAGGCGAAGACTAGATGGAAGGTGACAATAAAAATGCCAACCCACATGCCACAGCAAAGGACAGGGGAGCTAAGTGATAATTCTATTTTAAGCTCTTCTAGAGACCATGGATTTATCAGCTAATATCATACAAAACTCCACTGTTTTACATACATATACCCAGAGTGACTGACAAGGTTCCGCTTGAAATAGGGACCATCATAGTGTGAGTCTCACAATGTGGTGGGTCAACCACAGAGGCTGCTGTAGAAGAGTGCCCTCAGAGGATGCATTACTTTGTGAAAGTTAGAATAACAGGGCTAAGAAAAACACTCAAGGAAGAAATAAACCACTTTTAAATCTGCATTGAACAGAACAGGCAAGATTCTCTTGTAACCTTTACATCTGCAGTCTCTTCTCCCTTGATCTTCCCAGGCTTACACAGATCTGAAATCAATGCACAAAGCACACTATGATGCAAGTCCTAGAGGCTACTCCATAAACAAGGCACAGCTGAAAAAAAAAGTGGTTTTCCTAAAATATACTCTGTCTGCCAGCCTCTTCAGGACCGTATGTATAGTGTGGAGTACATACAATCCTAAATCCTGCAATCCACCAGAACTGAAAAAAAAGAACTTGTTCTCCCAACTGCTGGTGGGTCAGAACTAAGATGTAAGCTCTGCCAGCAACACAGAGTGGGTTATGGATTGACCACACTTGGCTGAAAAAGGGTAGACTAAGAAAAAAACATTGAAGCAACTCCAAATGGTAGGAGGAGGCATGTTACATATTCCCAGTCCAAAAATACTCTTCAACGTCTGCACTATATTACAACACGAAAAGCTCCCCATGCAGAAAGCAGGTCTTTACTGGGAAACCCCTACAAGAAAGTCATAGCTGACCTGGTACCAGATGTTGTCATTGCCTTAATTGACTCATTTTGCTCTTCCCACACTTCCACAAGGCTAACAGCCTTTCTTGGGATTTGTTTTAAGCTATCACGGTTCACGTCTCAAATCACTACAGATATTCCAGATCCTTGAGAGATCCGAGTGCTCCCCCAAAATCTGTGTCCTTCTTAATGGTGCTTGCCCAAACACCCTTTTCCAATTAAGCTCCTGGCAATGACCCTCACTGCAGTTAGAGCATCCAGGCCTTCTGCCATCTACTTCAGAGAAATCAAAAGCTGTCCTTCTCCCCTGGCCGTATCTCCACCCTCCTCAGTTCGCCTCCTGAAGGTTTCTCTTCACCTCCTCTGTACCAGGGTTTTGGGACCCAGCAGTCTTTCAGCTCCCTGAGCTGCTCTCCTGCAACAGCAAATCTCTGCCATCCCTACCCCAAACTGTGCAGCACCCTCCTCAGAGAGAAGTCTTTCCCCATGTAGGATCTCACTCTGACAGTAGGCTGAAAGCCCACACGGCTGCCCTCCTGACCCAAGCACAAGCATGGCAGATGCTTCAAATACTTCAAACTCTCTCATATATTTTGGCTTCCTCAGGTGCCCATCCCTAGACACACATGAGAGACAGTCTGCAATGCCAGAGGCACACCTGAAGGCATCTTATTTGCATGGGAGAACGGATGCACAGCTGTGAGTTACCTGTAACTCCCAAGTGCTCCCATTTCTCATGTCCACTGGATAAGGTAGTTAACCTCCTCACTTTTACGTGAGGTAACGTTTGAGTTAGCAGCCGGGGCAATTTGTTAAGGTCAAGAGGAGTCTTAAGCAGACCGACAAACTGCACCCAAACCTTCCAATGCTCTATCTAGCATCCTACCACTGGATCTCACTTTCTCTCCAGGAAGACTGTTTCCTCAATGGAGGAAAATATCAAGAAACCAGCTTTCACAGGAAAGACCAAATGAGAGAAAGCAAAAGAACCTGCATGTGCCCACAGAGAGCTAACTGCTTTACAAACAACTGGCCCCACAACTTCCGTGCTCGTTTTACCCATTTACTCCTTGGAACAAAGGGACGACACCCACGACGTGACCTGCTCAGCAGCAGGGGCTTCTCCAAAGCACTCCATCTGACCTCAGTGTAATGAACAGAATTAATATGGCAAAGCCTCTAACACGGCACCACTTCCCAGCAGCACAGCCACAGCCTCTAATTGATTAGTCCATAAAAATCTGTGCACTAAATTGAAAGGAGCTGCACTAATTCTCTTTTATGTTAAATTTCTGTCTTTCTTCTTTATCGAATCCTTCGTCGAATGTCCCTTCTGCTGCCTATTGTGGGCTTGCTCTGGGCCTGTTTTCCTCTTGCCCAGATTAAGTACCTAATCAAAATCTTGTCTCCCTTAATGGCATAAAATTGAAAGATAGATATTGCACTTTACACAGCTGATTAAACACTAGAATGTGGCTAAATGCTTTACAGGGCTTGTTACATTAACTAACTCTGTCATCTGCCAGCTATCTTATAATTGCATATGCTCATGTTGCCACTGGTGAAGCCAAGGTAAGATTTCTTTTCCCTCCATTACCTCTTTGCACTTTCCCTCCCTCCACATTGCTACCCACGAGCTGCACGTCAGTGAGGAGCTAAGAACTCCCCTGTAGCAACCACCTGAAGCAAAACTGCCAGATGCTGGTTGACTATAATTTTCTCTTCTATGTTCAACTCTCAGTCACTGGTTTGTGGCCACCTAAAGTGGCTAATGTGATGGGAAGGGACAGTAAATGCACACAGCGCATTTTTTAGAAGGAAGTAGGAACAATCCTGCCCACACTTGTCTTCTTCACAGCTTTGATGCTAGATACCTTGTTCAAGAAGCCTGAAGAAAAAGCAAGGATGGAAGGGGGGAAAAAAAAAAAAAGGGTTTACACTATTTTGCATAAAAATGTATATTAAATAGCCAAAATTCCCACTGGCTTGTCAAAGCATGATCTCATGTAGGAATCCCACGTTGCACGTCTTGGCTTTTTCCTTACACTCTAATAATAATGACACAGATGGACTTTCTGGAAGACTTACAACTCTATCCCAGTTGATTTGCTTTTCAGAGGAGAGTTTCACCTTATGCAAGATAATCACAAAGAATGATCCCTAAATACAATCTTCAACTGGATTAATTCAAAGAAGAAACAAACAGACCAACCCAAAAAGGTTTTACCAGAAAATTCTGTGGAAGAAAGAAAAGCAGTAGAGATTTTAAAAAATGTTCTTAGGAATTGTTTACAACTGAAACATTAATCAGGGCCTGTGTTTTGTTTAAAGACACAAACCAAGTTGGAGGTATGATATGTCATCTTTGTCATCCACAGACCCAGCAATTTTAGAAGCAGATCTGCTCCTCTGAGCAAACTCACATTGTTCTATACGGATTGCTTTAAAATAATTGCCACAACACTCTTCCCTTTTAATACAGAAAATAGACTGCACAATACATGCAGGCTGTAAAATGTGGGTAGCTGGTTCAGCTCATGTGCATTTCTTCCTGACCCACATCTTTTACAGAGAATCTATTTTTTAAGCAATAAAATAACACATCGTAGATTTTTGGTCCTATATTACCCTAAAAATCTTTTTCCTATTCCCAAATTCCTCTGCAGGAGGTGTTAGAAGTCACTTTTTTCCACGTTCTTTCTAAATTTCCACCTTACCATACAAAAGCAAGACTCCAGCCAGGCAAGCAGGATCTGCGTGTCCACAAAGGAGTCAGTGTGCCTCTGCAGGACCATGTTCACAGCCAACTAATAATGCTAATGCTAAGCTTTGCCCTAAAAATACCCAAAGGTCCAATTTTCTTCCCAGGGGCAATAAAGGGTGGGTCCCTCCCTCCTCAGTTTACATGGTAGCTAAATCAAGCTCAGCTGAAGCAGACATCTCAATTCTGTTGGCAATTAGTAATCAATTAATTGTTTCCTTATCCCACAAGGATTCTGCACCCTTCCCATCTTCCATTCTTTGGCTCCACATAGAAACCACATGAATTAGTTCATCGTATCACTGTTAATGGTTCATAAAAGCTTACTAGAAGCTATTATGAAATCTTTCCTAAGTGCTTGTTTTTAAACATTCATAAAGACACAATATATATTTTAATAAGACGTGTTGCAAGTTACAAAACTGAACCCTGAATTAACATTACAATCTCAAGAAAGATTCATCTGAAAGCAGGAGACTGGATATCGAGAGAAGAAAGGCAGCCACAGCCCTCTCCTAATCTTCCTTTCTCTTGACTGAGGAGGTAATCTTGTCAAATCCTTTTGCCTGTAGTTTCACACTTATTAAAATTATTTACTTCAAGCTAACATACAGATTCCAAATTTCCTTCTGGCTTCTCAGGAGGAGAATAGTTCCCCCTTACATCAAGATCAGAATGCAATATTAGATAGCAACACTGATTTGGCAGATTTCAAGGAAAAGCAGTTATTTCGTTCAAGATGGACATGCTGGTAGCAGAAGCAGGTGGAAGTTTACCAAAGTATCAGACAGTGCAAGGACCATCTCAAACTGGTCATTCAATATGGACAATTCCTCTCAAGAGAAAAATGAGTGGCCTTGTGACACTATTTTTCTACTGCTGACTTTTGAGTTAGAATGAAAGATTATAATAGATCATAAAAGCAAAACCAAGTTCGACAATTTTATCCTAATGCTCAGTGGACTTTCGTCCAAAGCCACATTCGCTTGGCAGTCATGCCATTCAGCAGAGCTGGCAAACCCCTTCTAGCAGAAGTATAGCAATGGAGCTACTACAGCAAGATACTAAGCACACTGACAGAAGTACAGAAGGAACTTCTACCAGTAGGCCTCTTACCAGGTCTACTTACAATAAATCCCTCACTTGCAGGATCAGATTCACAAAGTAATATATCAAATCTTTTTGGGTGTATAAATCCCAGTGCTGTGATCCCTGCCAAGCACCTGTGTCTCTGCTGAAGCATATTTGGGAGCCATGAAACTCCCATAACGTACTCTCCAGCATGAGAGCACCACCCGTACCAGTGTGCAGCCAGAAACGTTACATTTCAAAAAGCAGATCTGATGAGGTGCTAAACATTACTGATGGGGTGACTTACCAATACCATGGCAGCATCACGATTCTCAACAAACCCGACAGCCCTACTACCAGCCAGCTAGAATAGCTCCATTGTGCCCTGCTCTGTGCTGGCCTGGGTGGTCCAACCCAGCCCCACTCCTGATCTCTCAGCCCCAGTCCTGGTCATCTTCCCAGAGCCTGAGCAGTTTTATCTGCATAGCTCTCATATTCTTGCGAGAGAAAGATGGGCTGAAAGCTTGCTGAACTTCACACCCACCTTCCAACATTGTTTCTTCTCTTCTTTCCCCAAAAAGGGACACAGTAGCTTAGGATGTACTGCTGTGAGGTCTGAGGGGGATGGGATAAAGGATCCCATACACCGGGGAGAGAGAGAGGGGAAAGCACTTGAGAACGTCCTATTCTTATTCCGAGTTCTCCACCTTTTCATTTTTGCTAGTGGTTTTCCAGTACAGGAATGTCTGGAGCTACTGTAACACTTTTAACAACATCGCTTATTAGTGCTGAATTTCTGCAATATGTGGAAAGCTGCTCTTACCTACATGGGACTGCAGTTAGCAGGATATATCTACCACTTGCATCCTTGAGCTTACCTTCTTCCAAAGACCTTCCAGGCAGTGGGAGGTGGAAGACAAATTGGGCACAAATTACCACCGTAAGGAGTCAGAGTGAAAAGCCATGGATGAAAAATCAAAGTAGGAAATTAGGAACTGCAACAGTTTTCACCTGAAAAGTCACTGAAAGAATTATCAATGACACCTGGGAACACCTTGCCAGCAGGACCTGAATGAGTTTTAAATAGCTGAACTGGATGAGCAGCCTCTGATCTCCCCTTCTGAGATGCTTTCTATTTTTATTTATAACAAAAGTATCAGAAAGCCTAACACTGTCAGAAAGAACATAATAATTCTGTCACTTCAAAACCCTACATCTTCTTAGCTGATCCTCACTTCTCAATTCCCCTTCTGCTTCTCCCCAGGGACTGGTTGGTTAAATATGTGTGAATAAAAAGCACCTATTCCCCTTTGAACTTAGTTAAATTAACAGTGACCTGAATCAGACCCCACAGTCCTGACAGCAATTACTTATCAATGAAACATTATCCATCTCTAAATACAATTCCATGCTCTTTCCAAACTTCTTTGACGTCATGTGCATGAAAAAAAAACCCCAACACATTTGCAAAAATAATTCAACAAAGCAGGGACCTTGCCAGGAGGTGTGGGGTGGACGCAAGACAAAGAACAGACATTACAGAACAGAAAACAGTTTCCACTTGCTCAGTACCTCCTTTCAGGATTTTCTTCACATTTCCAAAAGACAGACAGGTGTCTCTAAGCTGTTTCTAAGGTTTCCTTTTATTTGTACACCACCTTGAACAACAACATCTCAATGCTAGGTCTACCGTGAGCAAGTGCAATGAAAATAAATGGAAGTGATGAGATTGGAAAACCTCATCTGTTAATACCTAGGGTACATTATGGGGAGACCAACCTGCCTGCCTAAGAGGAATACAAATGTAAAGCAGTAAGTAGTATAATGTACCTTGTAGGAACTCTCTCAAGATGATTTTTATTCCACTCAACCTTAAGAAAACAAAACATGTAACACATTGGAAAAAGAAAAGCTTTTTCTGAAAGAGAATATTACATATTAAGGTGTTCAAATGCAGCCTTGTATCTTTGTCGCAGATTAATTACTGAGTTTAAATCATAGCATTAATTCTTGGTGGTTTGATATGACCTGCTTGCTCCCCCAGCAAAAACACACACCAGCCCTTTGTCATCCCTGCATCGAGCACCCTGCCTGTTCTGCCAACACGAGCATTTACTGGACCTCGCAGGGAACTGCTCCGGCCAAGACAGGCTTCAGCCATCGAAAACATGCTTCCAACAACATTGCTCACCACACAGGCAGAGAACAACAGTCCCAAACCCTTGCAAGCAATGAAGAAAGGCAGAGTAACCTGTCAGAGGTGGAAGAGGGACTTATCCAGCATCACCTTCAACACAGGTCAGGCGAGAGCCGCTTGCACGTTGACAACCTTTCAAGTGTTTTTTGCTGCAGCACAGAGAGGACAAGTTCCCAGCGAGAGGGCATGAAGACCGGAACAACACAGTATTCCTAATTTTTTAAACATTTTGCAAGTCAGTTATCAGAAATGCTAGGAGAAACACATATCCTCATTTCTACACTGTTGTTCGGGACTTGTTTATTTGGTTTTCAGAAGCTTCCATAGGTGGGGGCAAGAGGACAGAACAAAAGAGCACCTTCTTACTTTTCCAGCTCTGCCCAGAGAAATGCTGTCTGCTTTTTCTTAAGAATACCACCAAAATTCATTGTACTTGTTTTGGATAAGAAGCTTTTTAAGCCAGTGCCAACAACTGAGATCCAAAAAAGATACTACTATCATACTTTTCACACAATCAGGTTTCAGATCCCAGGTAGGGCAGCACAGTAGCAAGGCAGAAACATCTCAGAGTCAGTGAGTCAAGTGACTCCTCTCAGCTAGCATCAGAGACTTGTTCAAGTGGAAATTAAAGGTCTTACTGCAGGTTTTGAGAGGTGGTTGTGCCTAACACTCCCTCTTCACACACCAAAACACCATCTGTTTTTCAAGGCCCTGAATGAATTTGAAGACATTTGTGTCACTTGCCCATAGTAATGGAACTACAAATAATTACTTGTCTTAAAGCAATTTAAACAATCACATTTAAAATATAAAGGGGCTGCACTACCTTAAACTGTGATATTTACATTACGGTTTCAGAGAGATCTCTTGATAAGGGAGGCAGCTACCTGGACAGGCTGGAACATTCCTGGTCATAAATCCCAGCTCATCAAAGCTGGTTTACTTTGCACAGAGTTTGCACTGCTGAGCAGTTAAAAGTGAACTGTTTTCATGATCCACACGATAGCAGCAGTTAAATGGCAAAGAGCAATAGCATTATTTAAAAAGCCACAATTAAAAGCCAGCTTTTAAAGACTGGCAAGATAAAAAAGATCCAGATAGACAGCTAGATACGTGACTAGCGTTGGCACCTTTCCATTTCAGGACACTACACCCCAGAAGGGTAACAGCCAGGGGCTAGATCCATAGTTATAAAAATCCAAGAAAATGATGTAAACCTGGACGAGCAGCTCCAACACAGAGCTATGCACCCAGCACTGTAACCTGAACAAAATTCCATTTGTTAGGTTGGATGGTGGCCCGCTTCTGTAACTACACTACTGTAATTACAGACATAATTGTAAAAGGCTTGGCCCTGGCCGTTACCTGCACTGCAGGGAAGGAGGGCACTAGTCAAACTAAAGGGCACAGATGGGGAAAGGGGCAGGCTTTGGTATGGATCTGCAAAGTCACAGCTCAGCTGATACAGTCCCTGATACGGAGCTGGCGGCAATGTTCTACGCAACCATTCGCCTTGCCTTTACTCAATTATCCTTTACTGACACTTCTTGCGCTCTCAGCTACTGAATCAGTTCACGAACTGGATTCAGTTCAGTCCATTACACAACTCAGCAGTTACCTGGAGCTCTTACGGGGAACATCAACAGCACTGGAAAGCTGTTTGCCATTAAGACAGAAAATACTACCAAGACTGAGACGTCTATGTTCCAAATCCAAAAGTAAAAGACGCTTGTTCTGTATCGTATGATAAGAGGGAGAACAAACCCTCCTTTCACACTCTTCCAACATCACTTAATCCCACTGACCTCAAATAAGTACTCCTAATCTGTCTTGCATCCTGGACATTGTCTCAGAAGTACATCTATGTATACCAATGCATAATTCTAGTTTAGTCCACGTATTAAAATGAAGATTGTCAAAGCTACAGAATACTGAAGGTTTCAAAATGTCATCATTTAGGGTTCAAGGTAGATTCTATCTAGAGTTCAATTTTATTAAAACCTTTAAATTTAGAATGGTTTGGACATAAGATTCTCTGCTTGGTCCGTCCATAAATGCAAGATAGCCATCATCTAAACAAGAAAATAAATAAATAAATAGAAATAGCGATAGAACCAGAATTTAGCCATAATGAATTCAATCCCTTTTACTGTAAAGGGAAAGTTATGCTTGCAGGCATAGTTTGGGCCTTGTTTCTAAATGCAGAGAATAGTAAAATAGATGCAACGTTTATGAATTATTAAAACATGCACAAGGATTTCTTTTCCTTTTCCACAGCTTCTTGTTTAATCCTTGTTCATTGTTGGAGGCTCTGGGGATGACTGACATTTAACACATCTCTGTCATGCTCCCTTACCCACTGAGTGCCTGACATGAGGAGAGAGAACAACCACACAGACACAAGCATATGCAGATTACAAACACTCCAACCTATTCCATTTCTTTTCACTCCCCAGGTTCCTTGAACCAAGTCTCTTGCAAAGAGAAGAAACAGTGACATCTGGAAGTGTGTCCCAGTATCATCTCTTCATCTGTTACGTGAATGAGAACCTTTTCACACCTTGTAAGTAACAGTTATTACGAATAAACAAAGTTGGTTTTTTAAAAAAGTAGTAGCTATTTTTGTAGAGGCTTTGGTGATAAGGAGATGTATTTTGTTGTAATGATATTATTTTTTCTTGGGAAAAAAAAGACACTGTAGGGAACTATATTTAGGGATAGAACTTTGTAGCTATGCAACATGGAAATATTTGAGCATCACATCCCATCCTAGTCTTCAGCTCACGAAGAAAGTGATCCCCACAGAGTGCAGGCTGGCAGTGTTAGCCACTCCATTATTCCTTGGACATTTACAATATCAGCTGCAATTTAAAACCTATTTCATATTTTAACAGGGAACAACAATAACAAAAACGTAGGCAGGAATTAATCATGCTGTCTCACATGAGGAATTTTGAGCTGATGGTTAATTCACTCCCAGCAGCATTATTATAGCAAAGACGGCTGAGCACAAACACTAGACAAGATTCCAGGTGGAGCAACTGATACAAGCAAAAGGGAAAACTGTCAAGTTTGGGATTTTCTGTTCAAACCTGCAGCTGTTTATCCCCAACACTCACTATATCAGACACTCTAGTAAGAAGATAGCACCTTCCCTGGCAAAGCCTGCCGTGCTCTAAACAGCACAGAACAGAGGAGCATAAGAAACCCATGAGGGCAGCATTTCTAGCAGCGGTATAATTTTCCAGGAAGTGATTTAACAGGTTTAGGAGTTCAAGAGTAATTCAGAGTATATGAGTCATGGAGGAGTTACAAGCAACAAAAAAATATTTTAAAAAAAGTTGGACCACGTTAGACCCCTTGTCTACATCCCTACCTAATGTGTCAATGATGCAAAGTTTCTTAAAAAAGCTTAATGCCAACCACGAGCCGTACATCTAATGCTCTCACTCTGTCTACCTACTTCAATCCTAGTGCACTAATTATGCCCCAGAGTCTGTTAAAGGCAGTGGAAAACCCCATATTATTGTATGCATGCTTTTAATCAGACCGTAGAAAGAGGCTTGAGAGTTTTTGTTAAGAAACAAAGAAATAAAAGAATAAGAACTAAAAACAAAGACAACACGAGAGGAAACCCTTGGAACACAAAAGCTAGAGTGGTTCACAACATCCAAACGGCGTGCTTCTGCCTCCGAGTACCAACATCCTGCTCTTCAACAGTGACACAGGGGCTTTTTTAGGGCTTTTGGTTGGTTGGTTGGTTTGGGGTTTTTTCCCAAAAAAACCCAAACTAACAAACAGTACCAAATACCCAAAATACCAATGGGGAGGAGAGGGGAACACAATCTCAGGCAATGAAGAGAAAATGGATTTTTCATTAAATCAAGACAGGAACCAAAATTTTTCCTGTATCTTTCTCTAAGAAAGGTCCATGTATACTGACCCATTTATATAAGACTTGTACCTGTCACCCAGGTTAACAGTTCTGAGACAGCTCATGCACCAAGTCATGTTGGGGTTTCTACTGACTGGGTTGAGTTTCACACTAGCTATCTATCCTGGAGGAAGATGCAAGAACCAGAGCTCAAGACCCCTTGCGTTCCGCAGCGTGGTGTGACAGTCTGTACTGCTCCATCAAATCAAGAATAATTTTGCAGCAGGTTACAGAGTATTAGGTCAAGCTGAAATATTTAAGATGACATCAGCTTCCTTGACAGCTTTTTTAGAAGTACTCAAAACTATTACTTCATCAAAAGGGTAACACTCTGAAATCTGCTCTTGCCCTGAACAACAGTAAGCTTGCTGCAGTTCCCAAAGAGCTTCACCCCTCTGTCATTACACAACGGTTTCTGCTGTTTATCTACATCCAGAAATTCTCCTTTTCCCTTTTGAATTTCTCCTCCCTAATCATCAAACACATTCATCTCTGCACATGAACATACTTTATCGCCATATTAGCCATAGCAAACGGCACTAAAACAAAACACATCCGCCTTGCAAATGAGAAATGGAAAGAAGCCTGCCATGGTTTTAATGAAATTGTGTATGTGTGACGTTTTCATCGCATAAGCGCAACTAGTTAATGGTTCACAAGAGAGGTTGAACAGAGAACATGTCTGTCATAAAAAGATGGGCTTAATGTTTGAGATGACTGGTACCCCTGTGTGAACTTCTTTCCAGTCTCCCCAAAAGATATTACATTCCTTTATTCTTTTAATTTAGGTCATTTTTTTCTCCAGTTAAGAGCACTGTTTTTCCAAAAAACACATCCACCACCATTTGTATGCAAGTTTAAACTGCTGCCAGAAAGCTTTTGTTTTCTGATGTTTATTAATAAGCTATCTCTTTAAGTCTACTCTGCTGTGCTCTACAAATTGTAAAGAGCATACCAATGAGAGACAAAGCAGCTGCCAAATGCGTAAGTAAAGCTTGGCCTGGCCAGTAATAAGCAAAAACTATTTAATCCTCCTTAACGCTTTGCAATCTATGCAAAAAATATTTATGGGAGCAGCATCCAACCCAAGATGTATCAGGTAAAGTCTTGACAGTTAAAGAAGAGAGATGCAGAAGAGATCAATATTTTTCTTAGCCAACAATCTATTTATAAGTTGATAGGGACTGTTGATCATGAGATTTCAATCAAAGTTTTTCTATCGCAAAACAGAAATTTGAGAGAACCAACTGTATTTACAAAACCAGGTATTTTCAGAGTAGCCACTTTGTTACAACTGAATGTAAACAACCCCCAAGAGGCCTTTCAGAATTCCCACTTGAAAAAGAACAGAAAAAGGTGAAAATAAAAACCCAAAACACTGTACTATGGTTTCAAGTAGATTTGCCTTTACAAAAGCAAGGGGTTTAATTCTCAAATAAGTGTACATGAAGTGGCATCTTTCATGTTTCTCAACACAAACTGACCTGAACAGTTGACTGAACTTCTGCTTTCAAAAAACCAAAACACCCTTTCCAATCTGATATTCCATTCAGATGCAGAAAGGGGGAAAAAAACCCTGATGTATTCTAAATTACCAGTGTAAAAAAAATGTTTTCTGACCACCTCAGAAAGCAAAGAGCAGTACGAGTAAACTGAGTCACTAACTGAGAAGTGATCTGAAGTTTAAAAATGAAGAATTGGGTCACATGCAGGCTTTCTGCAAGGAAATAAATCATACCAAGAGGATACTTACACACTTAAAATGCCTCACAACAAAATAAATTTCCTAGTACAAATTTTAGCCAGTGCAGTATGTGTTAAAGTTAATTTCTTGTGTAACCGTATCCTGGCCACCTTGTGCCAGGCCAGATTCTTGGCACAGAACAGTCTGGTGCCAGGCCAGATCCTCACCTGAGCTGGGGGGTCAGCTCCTTTAATGCATTTTTTTTTCCTTCTGTTGAAGAAGACTCATATATGAAAATGCACAGGCTACTTTGTTACCTTCCAAAAAACAAAATCCAGGGTGAAAAGAAAACCAGGATCATTCTACCTGTAAGGACACAAGGGATTTCAATCAGACGTCCCACGCAATACTTGGAAAAGAATTCACCACCAAAGGACTGGGCTCTGATGCCTGTCTCTCCTCCAGGCATCTTATATCACCTCTCATAAATGCTAGGCACAGCTCACAAACTCAGAATGCTTCACCAGACAGAGGGGGTTATTTTTCCCAGCCAGCTCACGTAAAGTGTTTGCGTTACACACCAATTCTTTGACACGGTTGCTCTTCTAACACACACAGAAAGCTTCCCAAGGCTATTGCTTTCAATGGCGAGGGGGGGGGAAATTGAAGTCCCTGTAACAGAATGTACCAAAGATTCATTCATGGTAGCACAATAGCAAAAGGGAAACAAACCACCACTACAATGCGGCATACCTGCTGCCTCCACGCCTGCCCTCCTTCATTTGCATAAACCCATCCATGTGGGATGTTGTGCATTACCGTGCCACTTACAGAGGTATTAAGAAGTCAACTTTTAGTTCTGTGAGTTTTTGCAGTATCCTATGAACCATTTTGAATTCTGCAGCAAGTACTGCATTATCAGAAAGTCTTAGTTTCATGTCATTTCCACGAAAGGGGAGTATTTGACCAACTTGAATAACTAAGGGGAAAAGCATCCAAACATGGCCTTCCCTACTCTTGACAAGTAACCAGCAGACATCTCCCCTGTTTCTCAGCTCTCACTTCACAAGAGTTTATAGATGATGTGGAACAATCCTTGGCAGGTCACTTCATGTTTAGGAACAGTTTTCATTACCTACTCCTAATGTTACATCCCGCTTGCATCCTCCCTGCTTCCAACGGACCTGGTCAGCAGAAGAACTACAACCAGTGTCTGACGAGTGGAAAACACTCCTGTTTACTCATTAATAGCTATTGCTGCACGCAAAAACATCTCTTGGTATGTACAAGAGCCACCTAGGTACCTGCAGCAACAAAATTCTGTTTTCAACTTTTCCAGAAGAGCATGGCATTAAAGTAAGTCATTTTGGATGCTTCTATTCTGGGTGCAGGACATGGGGGGAAGTGTGGGGGCTATGTCCAGCTTGGTATTTCCTCAGCAGTCCAGCTGTCAGACATCACCTACTGTCCATCAACAGCCCCACTGTCAGTCATCCTCAAAGTGTGACTAATTAGATGCTAAAAAAAAAAAAAATCACTTCAAAACTGACTATTTGATTTCAATTTGGTGTCTGTGGTTGGATCTGTCTTCACACAATAATTTTCATCCTAATTAAGACTTCCGGGTGAATCCCCAGTACAAATAAAATTAATTTGTAAAGAGTAAATACAGAGGAAGAAATCACAGTCCAACTGCAGAGTCTCTTGGAGCCTGCGAGACTGTGCAGAATCCTTCTTGCAGATCCTCCCAGCCAGCTCTAATCATTTATTTAAAAAGAGACTAACAGAATAGTCTGTCCTGGAGGAAGAAAGCATCTGTTAGTCTCAGCATGGATTCCTCTAGGAGGAAAACGTAATTATCACATTCAGCATTACCATAACTCAGCCCTTCTCTTTCATTTTCTTTCCTCAAATACTAAGCAAAGTGTGTATAAATAATGTGCCTGCACAAAACGCAGCTCTCCCCACTGATCCGTCAGTGAGTCAAGTCAGCCGACGTCAGCTGGACAAAGGACAGCCCATACAGCCCCATCACGGGGTGCTGGTTACAGCTGCTGGACCCTCACATCCAGGTACACACCACCAGACCACCAACTTGTGCGTTTCATTGGGTGGTTTTTTTGGTTTGATGTTTTGGTGTGGGTTTTGGCATTTTGTTTGTTTGAAAACCAAAGACCATCATAGCACAAAATAGGTGAGAGTACCATCCTCTACCAACTGGCTGCAGTTTGGGGAATTCTAGGGATTGTGTTGATACCTGTCAAGTCCAAGGAAAGAACATCTGGATACCTGTCCATGGGATTTTGGTTTCTCCTACGCTGAGCCCAGGGCGGTGGCAGGCAAGTCACGATGGTGTGAGCTTTGCATAAGGATATGAAGAGGCTTTTGTAGTTTGTGGAAAGCAAGAGCCTAATACGTTCCCAATGCAACCCAAAAATGTAAACTGTGAAGTGAAAAAGAAAGAAATGCCATCCTTCCGTGCTAACAGAGGAACTCTACCCTGCAAATAAATTACCTCAAAAAAGATTTACTGAACAAGCAACTCAACATAAGCTCCCAGCACAATGTTGTGACAGAAATGGCTAATGTTGGTTTTAGAGGTATAAACAAGAGGAGTAGTAAGCAGGATTGATGAAGTGATTATACTTTTATTTATGGCATTGGTGAGACCGGCAAAAGGCATACAAAGCTCAGTTCCAGTGCTGCAACTTCTTAAAGAGTGTCGAGAAAAAACAAAGAACTCAGCAATGGGGGGGGGGGGGGGGAGGGTGAACAACTGAGATCTCAATGAGAGCTGAAAGAGCTCAATCTATTTAGCCCATCAACAAAGATTGAGAGGTAACTTGATTAGTGTATAAGCACCTTCATGAGGAGAAAACAAAGGGTATTAAATGGCTCATTACTCTATCAGGGAGAGGCATAACAAAAACTAATGGCTGGAAACTGAAGCCAAACTGATTTAAACTAAAACTAGGCTTTTTTTTTTCTTTTTTTACATTGTGTTGGATTATCCAGCTTTTTAAATATTCAAATCAAGAAATGGATGCTGCCTAGAATACCTGTTTTGGACAGGCATTACACTGTAGTTAAACACAAAAGTTACTGGAATCACTACTGTGGTAACCAGGCAAAATAACAATGGTTAATGATATACAGTAAGTCAGAGGGACAATCCAGAGGTCCGTTTCTGCCTCAAAACACCCTGAACCTATGAACTCCGAAAAAGCCATCTCTCTGCCCTCCTAATAAATCCAATCATTTTGATTCTCCACCTACATTCAGTCACTGCTGAAACTCCTATGTTTTACAACAGGAATGTGCAAAAGATTGGAGTAAAATCTGAAGCCAAGCTGAACCATGTGTTGAGGCATAACCCAAGAGGTAATTTATTTTGCTCCCTATTTAAAAACGGGGTTTGCACTCATGAGGAGCATTAGACTGATGACACTGATAAACTGTAGCAGGGGGGAGGGTAGGACTGGAGAAAGTAGGAATTTAACATGGTTCAAGCACACAAAGTACCTCATCCAACAAGATGCCTGAAGGACTGTTCTGTAAATTAAAGAGTGCAGTTCATCATGCACATTTGTTCTTCCCCAGCCTTGCAATTCAGAGCAAGAAGAAGGGTTATTAGTAAGCAATTGTGTATTTACCAAAGCAGATTCACAGAACTCATCTTTGAGTTATTCAAAGATTTTCATACACACAATCAATACACTGGGGTGGAGGGGAGGGAGGGGTGTGTATTAGGCCATAACTTTTCAAACTTTCTAGATACATTACACAACAAAAGTATGTCATTTACTTGAGCTAAATTGAAATTTACGGAGCTAAATTGAAATTTCATAAACGAAGTATTTTACTTGGTTCATAATTTAAAATAATTTAATAACCTATTTTGGCACGAAAAACATCCTCTTAGTAATCTTAAAATTTGGTCAGTGCACTGAAGTTCACTCACACCTCTCTATGGTGCTGGCACCGTCTGTATGAAGGACGTCACACTGCAGGCAGGATATCAAGTGACGCACAAGTCTCCTGTTCAGAGCAGGACAAGAACAGCACAGACTATTTGCCCAGCCCATCAGATAAGGCTCCTTGTGATTAGGGATTCCAAGCAGTGCTGAGGACAGGAGAAAGCTGAGATGTCTCCACAAGCCCTAGCCCTGGTTCCCCAGGCCATGCACCACGGGTGCAGGAACACCCGTCTGGTCCATCTACACCCAAGCAGTGGCTGTAGCTGCTTCCTGTCACCCATCCTTCCTTGCTGCTTCCTTCTGGAATTACGAAACGTTTGCTTTCAAAGAAGAGGGCTCAGTTCACCCACAATATCAGCGGAGATTTCGGTTTTCCCTTCCCGTCCATGTATGCCCTTGTGAATGAAAATCAGCATGAATGAAGCCAGCTTTGTCCGCACTTGCGCTGTAGATATACACAAACTCCAGGAAGCCAAGACTTAATTTGATCTGAAAACCCCCACAGCCAATGCATTTTAAAGACAGAACCACAAAGCCAATCAATAGGGACCATTCAGATACTTGCTGTCAGCGGCTAAAAGAAAATGGATACCGAGAAAGCCATAACTATGATAAATTTAGGCGCTGCTTCTCTCTGACTAATGTAGGCACTAAAACACTCCATGAATATCCTGCTTTGAAACGTGTCATATTTCTGAGAGGCCAATCAATCTCGGGTTCTCTGTGGACCACATTAAAATACATTTGTCACTGTAAGTTTATGAAATATTGATGGTGTTTTTTAGGGGGGTGTTAGGAGGTGGAGAGGTGGATCAAAAAAAGGGGGAGGGAGAGCTACTTTAATGAATTATCTTTAGGCTAGAAGAAAAAGAAGAAACAAATGTAGGTGCTTATTGTGGATGAGGGTGAAAAACAGGAAACAGAATTGCTTACTGAAGGGAGACATTTGTTGGATTAATAGAAGAGATCATGTGGATGAATGCGTTACAGAGCACTTCACTATTTCAAGCTCAATTTGACCTAGATTTATGATTTTATTAAATCTTTAATTTTCTAAATTTGGTAATTAATAAAAGTGAAACCAGAGGTCTGTTAATGACATTCACAGAGGGGAAATTAAAAGCGTATCTGTGTTCCAGAGGGGAGTAGGGTTCCATCGCATCAGGCACTGCATCATATTTTTACCTGAAAGAGGGAATGAGCCCATATGTACTAGCGAGCCTCACCAGCTCTTCAAAGTGGAGACACACAGACTCCACATGGAAAAGAAATGGAATGGAAGAGGGATATACAGAGACCTTTCATATTCATGCATCTACATACACTCAGTACTTGAAGTGTCAGATATTAGTCATCAAGAAAATTCTCATCTTAAAGAATTTATGAACAGAATAGCTATAAAACCAGAAATAAGCAAGAAGAAACTGGGAACCAAGGTGGAAATGGGAACCGAGGTCACACAGAATAATTAATTTAAGATTATAAAGGAAGCTTGTTGCAGATCCAAGCTGTGAGTTCACAGCCTGACCAGGGCTTTCCAGGCAAGACCACTCTACCTTTCTGTAACCCAACCTGCTAAACATGTAACAACATACCAAGCCTTCTACATGAGTAGCTCCACTGAAGTCAATAAAGCTATTCACAAGTGTAAAGTTAAGCCCGAGCTTAAATACTGTGGTACTGTGATCTATGTTTGTAAGTGAAGTGTGGAACTAAAGCTAGTTTGTGTAAACAATCCAAAATTGGGTCATTTTTCACCATTTCTGTCAATGCAAAAAGCAGTTTTTCAGATAAGAACAACAGCACCATTCACCGAAGGAACAAAAAGTAAATCCTCCTATGCATTTTTAACTCACAGATGCTGAAGTTTTTGGTAAAGACATTATGCCATGTTGGTAGGAAAAACACTCAGGCAATAAATAGCACATTTTGCTTTAGTGATGAATAGCAACAAGAATAAATTGAGGCAGAAGCATAAAATTTTTCATTTTTCACAAATCTGGAAAAATATGAACTTTTCTATTATTTTTGGCCAGTGGCCCAAACATCTTCCCTTCAGACTTCAAAACAAACCCCACTCTTCTTACTGAGATTATCAAAACAAATACACAAATCTAACCTCTATTTCCTTTGCCATAGTTTATATATTTGGCTATAACAATGTGACAGTTTAGGAATATTGCATTAAAAAACAATTTCTCTACCACACACCCACCCCCTCCCCTCCCCCCCCCAAAAAAATCAGCCAAATTGAAGATTTCCATGTGTACAGAGGGCAGGGGGAAGGAAGCATTTTGTTTTCCCATCAGTTTGATGTAAGTTTAAACATTTCAGTATGTTCTAGTGAAGCAGAGTGATTTGCTAAAGACTCAGCTCAATATTGAATTACACCTCCTTGCAATGCTACAATGCTTCCTAAGAACAGTAGCTCAGGTGCTCAAATCCCGAATTTCTTTTCCCTAAAGGCTGAAGTTCTCAACGAAACTATTTATCCTCCCATGCACAGCAGTTCCCCTCCCTCCACTATACATAATACCCTTGTGCCTCAACATTACTACATTAATTTTCTCTTCCCCATCCTGAATTTTATCACAGAAGTTAGCAAGTTATTATTTCCCTCTACACAGCTGCAGCATACGCAGACCCTACTCTATTGAGCAAACAGGAAAAAGAAAGGATGGTTTGAGGCAGAGTTTAGTCTCGACTTTTTGCACTTGATATGAACAAAGGTTGGGCTGAAATCCGGTGTCACAGTGTGCCAGCGACTACCTGCTCGCTCCCAGCAGCACATCCTCAGAGCTGGGCCGATATCGATTAATCACAAATATCACCAAGTACCGTATTTTCAGGCGTATAAAAGCCTGGGGTGTATACGGTAGCAAAACGCACCTGCGTCAGTCGAGGCTAGCACAAGGGGAGGCAGATGGATTGATCCTTCCTCTCCGGGAGCTGCCAATTCCTGAGGCCATGGCAGTCTGATGGCTCCTTCCTTTTAGGAGAAGTCCCCAGCACATCCAGCCTCCACACCCCTGTCTCCCCACTGCTCCCAGGAGGCAGGTTAGCACTGACAGGCAGGGATAGGCCCGGGGGCATCCCCACCCCCCCAGATCCTCCATCTGCACCCCACTGGGCCTGTGGCTCCACATCAGCGCTGGCCCCAGGCCTGAGCTCCGTGTCCTGGAGCAGCGGGGCTGCTCCCTGGGGAGGACGAGCAGGAGACAAGGGCCCACAGCCAGGCTGGGCCTCCACGACAGGGCACAGCCCAGCCCAGATAAGGAGGGCAGGGTGGGACATGAAGGCCCACTGACGGCCCTGCCATCGGCAAGGTGGCAAATTGCCCTCCATGCCCCACACCGGGCGTAGGAGACCACAGGCCCTGGGGGACTCTTTCCATCTGAGAGAAGTCACCTACATTAGCCAGCCGCCACCACCAAACAAGGCCATTAGATCCAACTTTTCCTCGCCATAGCTGGGAAGTCCTTAGCACGTGCTCTAACCCTGAGGGGATTAGAAGTTTTGAGACCACTGAGTCAGTTCACCAAGAAATTGGGTCTTTTAGCAGTTTGAGCTCTGCAATTCCAGCCACCAGAAACACAGTGGATTAAAAGGAAGCAAGCAGTCAGGAAAATGTGTTTTATAGCTTCACCTGCACACACACAGCATCTGGCTTTGCTTCCTGGCAATCAGATCCACCCCAGTGTTTCAGCTATTGCTTCTTTCAATGTCCATGATCCAGTGGAGGGAAGGGAAGGGGAGACCTGCTCCCTCTGGGGGCTTCATCCCCCAGCAAAGGGCTCCAACTCTGTAACCAGGACCTCCCAACGTGCCTGACAGAGCAAGGAAACACCTAAAGCCACCTTTCACTGTACCACAGCACTAGAAAGAAAAGGCTGACTATACACAGCACCGCTCTGCTGTACCATTAGATAGCTGTAACATCTAAGAGCTCATTAGGAAAAATGTCTGTGCCAAGGGATCTTGATTAGTCGCATCACTCCCGTACTCACACTCAGGAGCATCACCTCCTCTTTCCTAACATGGTTTATGTTCATGCCCTCACATCTCCTAACTTGAGGGTTGGTTACAAAGAAAACATACCTTCTCCCTGACCCCACAGCTCACTCAAGAGAGCCAACGTGACCAGCAGACACCATCTTGGTTAAGCATGGCTCACCAGCTCTGCAGGCATCAAACCAGCATCTCATCTTCATAAGCCTGGACAGCTTCCCCCCACGCAGCTCCTTAAGGTGTTTGGCCTCATACAAGCTTGTTCAGCGTATTTTCTACCACTACAGTATTGCTCCTGGCCATACACTCTCCAATCTGCTTATCAATATCTCAAGAAATGGGGACTTCATGGCTTCCTCCCAGAGCCTCTTTTGCCAGCTAGTACGGCACAGCACCATCAGCTTGTCCCTGATGTTCAGACTTGGTTTCCCCTTTGATTTAAATCTATTATTTGTCTTATCACCCTTTTGCTATCACTCTGAATAATATCTCTCACCAAAGTCATCCCAAACCAGTACAGCCAGAAGAGAAACCTAACATAAATTGTATAACAGTACTTGACATTTTCTATACTGGTACAAAGCCAGACGCCCATCCCTCTGAGCAGTGCGGGGAAGGGCTGGGTGATCCTGACATCTAAGTTCCAAACCGCTCCATCTCTCCAAAATGAAAGAATTAGATGCTTTTATATGGTCCCAGTTACACAGGAATCAGATAATACAGTCTGATGACCCCTCTGTGCCTTAAAGTTTGTGATGCCTTTGGGTATGCTTCTAAATAAAATGCAAAACCCATGGAAAACCCAATCCCTCACGTCCAAACCCTCTTGTGCTTACTCGGCTGCTTCAGTCCAGATCTGCCAACGATAGCTTGAGGCAACATTTTGGGTTTCTTCCCACTTACTAGAGATCTATGCATATGATAAAATACACTTTAAAAAAAGTTGTAAAGCTGGTTGCTTAGATTAATTAAGCACCAGGATTCATGTCATCTTTGATAATGTTTTATACTCAGCGTTTTCATATGCCCTCTATTTACATTTCTAAGCATGCTATAAATATCTGCTGTAAGTTTACAGAGGGCTGGCAGGCCAGCTTTCACCCGCAGGCCTCTTGCCCCTGTGGAAGTCATTCTTCCCAAAGGACAGCCTGACATTCTGGGCAGCACACAAGACATTTTTATTTGAAGTATCATCAGTTCATGTTGGTTTTGGCTTTTACTTCACTTTATTTTGTATTTCTGACTGTAATTGTGGCAGCAATTTTTGCATGTTGCTTAATAAATCTTACAAGGGGTGCCTTTCATCAGGGCAAAGTCCCACTGCTGTTGTGCCTACACAAAAACTGGTGATCTATGTTTTTAGAAAGATGCTTACCTTAAACTCCTATCAGATCACCAGATGGTAGTCAGAAACAGTCACCTTAAGCCAGTAAGTGCTTAAAAAGATTTGGACTGAAGAGTAAAATCCAGGCATATTTCTAGAATCAGTATAGTACAGTCAGGAGACATCCAACTCTAGAAGTTCCAGTACGAGAAAAGGAGTTTCCTTTAACTATGACTAGTTATAACCAAAGAAGGAAAACATAGTTTAACAGTCAAGTGTTTTCCCAAAAAAACTTCACTTCCCTAGGTGTTGTTGCATGGTTACTGCACACAGCTGATGTGACCAATGTCACAAAACCTCAGACAAGCGGTAAGTCAAGCATCAAAACAAATATATTTTCTAAATCATCTAAGAAAAAAATTGGCAAGATTGTCAAATACTCACAAATCACTTTGTAAAGGCAGGGTGAAAAAAAAAGACATTTTAATAACCATTAATCAGGTGACATGGTAGCAATTCAAATCATGACAGATACTGAGGTCTTAAGTATTTAGAAACAGTCCTTTCAGGAAAAAAAGATGATCAAGGTATCAGGAAAACACAAAATTCACACTCAGAAGTTTTAGATTTTGGATGTTTCAGCTTCTCCAGATACTCACTTTCTAATGAGATTAAGACTTTGTTACAAAATAGCCTAAGCAATTTAATGCAAGAACATATCAGCCGTGACTTAATATTAAATAGCTAGAAAAAGTAAATCTCACCTATCACAAGACTCAGACCCTTACGACTACTGTGTAGGCACCTTAAAAAAGCACTAGAAGTCACATAGATGCTAGTAGAAAGTTTAGTTTTGCAAATAACTAATTTACCCAGCAAGCACAAAGCATGCTCATACTCTCTGATGGAAAGACTACTAAAAAGCCAACCACTACAGTATTAGGCAGAGCATCCAAAGCTGAGACTCTAGCCATAGTTAGGCTTGACTTGATCATCTTTCTGAAAGACATTTAAAATTTCTATTTCTTTGGATTTTTCACTCTGAGTGAAATATCCATACAGACCACTTAATATGTGAGATAAACTACACATTTAGCCTAGCATGAAAAGAGAATACAAAAGAAAACTAGGAAAGTGTCAACACATTAGTGACTATTTAAATATTAAGTAACATCTTCCTTTGTTCAGGAAGTGTCTGTCCAACGGAAACTCTCCTGTTCAAAATTGGTGTCATCTTGAATGCCAAAAAGGGAAGAAAAAGTCATTTATAAAACAATTAGAAATAAGGTTTCAGCCTTGGGGGTCTTCCTCAGGGCATGGTGAAACTAGGACACAGCAAAACTAAACAACATCCTGTTCTTCTTTAGCCTAAGGAAGGCCCCATGGCCAAAATGCATTTTCTAATCTAATTTTGTACTTCTGACAAACAGGTTGACCCTTCCCCTGCTAATTACTGTTCTGAAACTTGTGACATTGCACCAAGTTTGTCACTTCATTTTTAGAGGTCACACAGAAAGTAAAGCATTTATCCAAGCCATCTTCATCCCACACCTTCGTTCACCTCTGGAACGAACAACTTTCAAGCACTCACTCTGGGAGAAGATGGAAGCTATATAACTCAATCCTCCACTGCCTTTCACTTCTGTCGACATTAACTCTCCTGGGCAGGAGGATGAAATGCTACTGTTCCAATCTGGTAGGAGTGTGCCTAACTGGATAAGACCAGCTAAGGTGCAAAGCAATGGAGAATAGGGCCTGGCAATTTGAGGATGTCACCTGTAAAAAGAAAGAATGGTTTCTGTCACACAAGTTTATTGCAGCCCAGAAATGTCTACAGTAACTGTGGGCATATAATATGATGTGCAAGGCTTTTACGAATGAGACCCTTGTGGCTTCTTGTCAGAACTGAATCTGAAGTGATGACAGGACATTTGTAAGAAGTCTTTCCTGGGATGCTGAAGGACTTCCATAAGGAATTATCTTAAACATTGGGCTCTTGAGGCCTTCATTCAAGAGGAGTCCTTCCAAAAAACGTTGAAGGTTTTTGAGTAAGGAGCAACACAGACAGACACCCTCAGAAATACTGAAGGAGCTGAACTGCTGGGTTTGAACTCTTGCATATCCCAGAGTTAAAGGAGAGAAGCATACAGGGTGAGTGACTGGCCAATCTGCAGGCTGGGGTCAGGGGAAAACCACGAAAGCCCACACCTTCATACTGCTGCTACTAATGATCTTGCTGTCAAAAACATGACAATATTTTTTCTGCTGAGGGATTAGTTTGACTCACCAAGTACATTAGCAGTTGGCATAATTTCTCACTATTTGCAAGTTTCCAAAAGATCACAAGAAACTGAGGAGGTTACAGAGGGCCCCTTCTCCCAGTAAGGCACTGCTGAGAATGGGTAAGTCTGCAAGGTGTAGTTTACACCTGCCCTGCTCCTGTACAAAGAGAGTCCCATGCAGCAAACTCCTCTAAGTCCTCAGCTGTGGTTACACAACCACCTCCAGCATCATCCCTTACTCCCACCCTGGGGAAGCAGCTAGCTGCTATGCCTTGACAAGTGCCAGTACTGAAGAGTTCACACACATTCAGGGATGCAGTTGATGAGCACATCGCTAATGCCTTAGCTGAGACAAAGGTACTGATACACTTGTCCATTCTTCCTTGTTTAGTTTCTAATAATGATTAAGAAGGGAGTCCATTCTGAGTTCCAGCATTACAGTATTTGGTTGTCCACCAACTGCCCCACAAAGCTAGTAAGCATCTGTAAAATGCCTCCAGAACTCTGCCACTAACTTAGAACACAAAAAGAGCTTGCATTCCCATTTTTGTTGTGAATTTTTCTGTTTCTTGGGTTTTTAAATTTTTTTTTCCCAAGAAATTGCAACGAGGGAGGGATCCGGTGGGTCTGCCTCCCTGCTCGCCGCTCTGCACCCTAGCACTACTTTGGCTGGTCACCATTTGACTTCATGCTCACAGTCAGCATGACAGCATGCCTCTTCACACGTTCATCTATAGCTGAACTCGTTGGAAGCTGTACAGTATCCCATTTTCTTGAAAATGGGTTTACTATAAAAATAAGCAAAGGATGACCCTGTAAGAAACACCCCATTTTAAAAACAGTGAAAATGACAGTTGCTCCTGGTTGCACTGATGAAATCAGTGTGAGCCTGCTCAGATATATCCCATGGCTGTAAAATGAATATAGCATTTGCCACCATCACAGGGAGGTCTGATGACACACTCATTAGTGTTCCTAGAGCAATTAAAGTTTGGGTGAGAGACTACAGTAAGAAAACAGAGAGACATCTCAAGTGGATATATTTCTGCTATGCCTCAGAGCAGATGAAGCAGAGCAACACCCACAGGGGATTCTGCACTGAACAGTGTGTGGGGAGGGGAAGGCAATGAGAGAATGCAGCATTAAAAAAAAAACCACCAGAAAGCAAGTTAGCTCTCTGCCATTAAAGGGAACAAAAACCCCTTCACCTATAAAATTACAATATGCGCCTCGATATTAGTCCTGGGAACACCAGTGAAACTAAGGGCTGTCATCCCCTTGTTTTCCACAACGCTCTCTTCATTAACACGCTCCCTCTTCCCTCTCACTCTGCAAGAAACTGGGGTTTTGGGCAGA
The DNA here is from genome assembly GCF_000690775.1 of Eurypyga helias. Lineage (NCBI taxonomy): Eukaryota > Metazoa > Chordata > Aves > Eurypygiformes > Eurypygidae > Eurypyga > Eurypyga helias. The sequence goes on along the minus strand of NW_010232858.1, from coordinate 20,662 downwards.
ACATTTTGTCTAAGGCGCTGCGAGGCAGGTGTCGGTCAGTATTGCTCAGTGCGATTGCAATCCTCCCTGGGCCCTTTGTTACACGAGGCATGGTTTTCTCCAGGGTCCTTCGCCGCCGTGCCGTATCTGCTGGGGAGAGCTGCGGTCCTCGCTAACTGACCTCGTAACAGCAGCAGAGCGAGCGCTCTTCCCATAGCATCTCTGCTCCCCACATGACTATCGAGAACACATGCCTGATTTGATTTTAAATACAAAGCACCTTCCCTTTAATTGAAACTTTGTGCATGAAAAGTTTATTAAGTTAGACAGCGATGCCGCAGAGAAGCGGTGGTAGAAATTGCCCTCAGGCTGATCCTTCCTAGCCTGCCATTAGGTGCTGTTACACTTAATTGTTGGTGAAGGCAACTTAGTGCTTGATCACATTACTTTCACGTTAAACCTTTCCTTTGACACGACTTCTTTGTTAGAGGCAGATCCTTCAAATATACTTGTACAGACAGAAGTATCTTAAAACCAACAGGAGCTTTACAAGTGGAGGAAGTTACCAGTGTTGTGAAGAGGTCTGCAACTCACAGAGGACTGCAAGATTAAAGCCAGGAGAATTCAAACAGTCATTAATATAACAAGTATATTTTGCATTCTTTTCACACTGCAGTCTGTAGAAAGAACCATCCCCTATGCCTAAAAGACTATGACTAACAACTGAACAGGTGCATCAAGTTTAACGATGAAAGCATCCTTAAAAACTGTAAATTGTTCAGGGACATTCTAGCAGATGCTGAAAAAGCCGTGATTACACAAACAATAATTAAGAAAAATCTATTCTTTCTATAGCTGAAAACTTCTTTTTTACAAAAGAAGCTAAAAAAAATTAAAAAGTTTAAAAATCTGACAAGAGAAGGCAGATGGAATAAACAGAATATCAGACAATAACTAAGCAATTTATTAAAAAACCCACCAAAATCCCTATATGCAAGCATACATTCATTGCTAAATACAGACAGTAAAACTATACATGAAGATGCTGGAAAGATAGGAATGTTTCACAGATACATTTTGTCTGTATCTGAAAGAAACGACACCAGTGGATATACACATGCCCTACATGCTATAGCTACATTAGAAAGTTTAACAAAGAGCTGTGGGTCTACTTGGTTTGATCAGAGGACTTATCATCAAGCAACTAAGTTGCCTGCATTATCATCATCTGTCTGCCAAAGACTAAAAAATAAAAAAGATAAATCAACAGGTCAAGATAACAGGGACTAAAGGGTTTTAAAGGAACTAGTGGACTGCTAACTTTTTAATACATCATGGAAAACAACCTCGTAAATGCCAAAAGTTGTGGGACTGCCAACATAATTTCAATTTGAAAAGCGTTAGGGATGATTCCAGAGAGCTGCAGACTAGCTAGCCTAGTCGTAGTAATTGGCAAAATAATAAAAGATTTGTTCATGAACTATCAACAAAGAATTGCAGACTCGAACTACAATTGGGATGTTTCGTGGAAAATTGGTTTAAACAAACCACACTTATCTTTTCTTGGCAGGATTACAAATCTGATTGATAGAGGCAGCTGTGATAATGAAGCTGACTTGGACTTCTCCAAGATTTCTGACTCAATTGTACCTAAATTCTTACTTAAAGCCCCACATTCTAGACACCAGATGGATTTACTAAGCAGTTCACTGACTGACCTCAAACCGTAGCTGTTAATGGAGAGCTACCAGGGAGCACAGCAGTGGCACAGACATTGGTTTTCATCCAGCCCTGTTCAGTATTCTGTAAAAGATCAAGGTGATAATGAATCTTGTTGTCAATAAAGTTCACAGATGACAAAGACTGGAGTAGTGGAAAGTTCTGTCTCCCGGAAGGCTGGTATCAGTAGTGACCAGACAGCTACCATTAAAACAAAGTATGAGTTCTCCAGGACAAAACACTTCTGAAGAAAATTATTGCTCAAACAGGCTCACCTCCACACACAGGCAGTCAGTCTGCACCCAGGTATTCTTGCAATTAAATCTTACGCCTCTTATTCAGGGTTGTGAGCCTCTCTCCAGCCAGGGCAGAACTCCTGACACTTTACAGAACTGCCTGGCACTTTCCAGCAACACTCGTAGTGAACAAGAGCAAAATCAGTTAATACCCAAGAAAAGAATCTCAGCAGACTACCCTAAACTAGGTATTATCCTGCTCTTGAGAATTAACGCGTTCACTGCTTGCGTATTTAACGTACACTCATACAATCCCACGTCCACTCCCACAGGCTCTGAAGAGTATTGGTAATTAGCAAGATGGAAGTAATGCAAAGTAAGATTTATTGACAATCCCTCAAGTTTTTGTATTTGGTTCAAATCCGCATCTCTATTTGAGTGAAGCGTCAGTGCGGTTGAAAGCAGCAAGTTCAGGAATAGACATAAAGCTGGATGTGAACGAGTAACTTGTGACTGCAATATGAATAATTAGATACTGCTTCGAGGTCAGATTTTAGCTTTTTGCACAACACTTTTCCTGTACAACCAAGGCAGATGGAGCAGCCTGAGCCTCCATGGAGGCAGGTTGCAGTCTGGTTGGTATGTCCTGCCAGGTCCTGCATTTAAACATTTTCTCATCCACTGCAGAAGGGAATTAAATACAGCTGCTCTCCTAGCAAGTCTCAGACTCATAAATGAATGTTTAAGTGGTCTAATGGAGCACCATATTTAAGATATACCAGGTTAGGTGTCCCCATGGCTTTGTGTAGCGGCATGCAGACACTAGCCCCTGGCAGCAAGACAGACAGCTCAGTAGTGTGCTGACACTGCGTTTATACTGCTCCTCCTCCTGGAAAATGATCTGAGGTGTTATTGTAAACTGTAACCTAGATGTACAAGATCAATTTTTTCTTACAATGCACTAAGAACAAGGCCAGGAATTCTGTTTCTTTGGCCTACTAAAAAAAAAAAAATTACTTTATACATTATGCCACCATGGCTTTTTGTGATAATTTAAGAACGTAATTTAGTATTTCCAGATATTTCCCTCTCGATATTTCCCCTCTCGAAAGTAGGAATAAGTGCTTCCTTGTCACACAAATCTCATCACTACTGTTGCTACAACACCTGAAAGACATAAAATTGCCCAGCATCAGTGCTGTTCTGTACATGCTTTAAACCGACTAAGCTTTTCTGGATTTTATTGCAAGTAAGACACACTATTGCCCTGCTGGCTTCTCCTGTTGAACGCAGTAACGACAATTCACAGGGCTGCTGCAAACAGCAGGTTTTGGGTTGTATTACCATGGTACAAAGCAGCAATGGTATGCACACTGGCAGGACTGCAGTCCCAAATCACCAGTATGCCCACTCTGACCACAGGGCTCGCACTGGGAGCTGCCCTCACCCGTCTACACCGAACGGGCTAGCTCTCCTTGCCCATTTTATATCACAAGGCTTGGATCAGTCATCCACCCTGCTTCCTTTTCCTCAAAGTTCTTCCAGGTATCAACCTCACCTCTAACTACAGCCAGTCAAACTTGGAAGAAGCCTTAGGGAGCACCAGAAGGAAACCACAGGATGTTGGGGAGCTTGGACCAGCAGATGTGCTGTGCCTAAGGCCCACATCTGGGTGGGCATGCTCTGCAAAGGGAAGAGCTGCTGCCAGAGGCTGAGTGGCTTGCAGATACAGGTTTGAGGGTGATATCATCTGTCAGCAAAAGCCTTGCATGTGCTGATTTACCTGGGACAGAGTAGTGATAAATAAGAAGCAGGTAAACTCATCTGTTTGCTGCACATGGAAAGCATTTATACTTTATATTGAGCAATTATGAGAAATAGATAAAATCTGCCGAGGAAGGCCCTCTCTGACAGCACACTGCCTTTCCTCCAAATACCTGTGCGCTGACAGCTTTTACAGCTCTTCCTAAAGTCTGTGTAGATAAGGCTAACATCTGCTGCTGCTATTTAGTTTGCTAACATACCGCAAGGAGTTCCACCAGGAATTTTACTACACAGTTCCTTAGATTATGGGATTTTTTTAAATTTCTTTTTTTAGTGCAAAGGCAAAACTGGAGAAGAGTCAGGCGGCAGTTCCACAACTGCTTTCAAAGCTTTACATAGCACCACCTTAGCCGAACATAACCCATTGTCCAAAACATGCTCACCTCTGACTGAGGCAGCTTTGGATTCCCTCAGGCCTACACTCTTCGGAAGGAGAGGCCAGGTCGGTAAGATGACTTCAAGGAGAAGGAACTGCTGAAACCGTCACTAAGGTCCCCATAAATATTCCCCATGGACCTCATTACACATTTGAGCAAACATTACCTTCACTCACACAGCTAAATTTCCTGTTTGCTTGGCTGATCAATTCCTCATCAAATTTTAATGCGGGGTTCAGGCCGTCTGTGGCGTTTTAATTAGCCCTAAGACTGCACAGCGTTGGAGGCGAAGCTAAGAACCATCGAAGTCCCCTCTGCCTAGCGAGAAAAGTGGAAGGGGGTTGGGGAAGAGGAGGAAATGAAGAGACCAAGAACTAATTATCTCCTGTTACTAGGTTAAGCCTGCTCTCTAGTGGTCACACCACACAGCGAATACAGCACATAAAAAGCCAACAGAAAACGGTAGCTTAACATAAACCTGAATTCCCCGCCATCAAATACGGGGGAAAAAAAAAAAAATACACAGTATAGATCACGCTTACCTCTGCTGCTCCAACTTCCAGCATCTTTTTTCCTGTAAAGAGACCTGTTTTCCTCCCCCCATTCCAGAATTTTACATACTTCTACCGGTGCTCTCAGATTTGGCAGGAGGGGATAGCACGATGAACTGCAGCTATTTAAAATCAAACGTGCTTTGCTCCAGTCAGCATGAACAGTTCTGAGTGACGGAGAACATACAATCTGTACACCGCGCTGCCCGTATCCATGAACCACAAGTGGCCACCTTCTCTCCGAGGCATTGCCCGGGAGTATTTTGACCCACAGTCAACTGCTGGCAAGTCTAAGTTCTATATATTTTGCTCTCATTACGTATGAAGCTTTACGTTTAACCTGCATCCTCCTCTTTGGCAGCGAGGACAGTCAGGGAATTTTGACTTGCAATACCAGCAGGATAAAGAAACCTGATATTCCAGCAATATTTCTCTCACCCTCTTAATGTAAACAAGATTGACCAAAGCAACACTGAAATGTAAGCCTTTATCAGTCAGTGCTCTTTCAATCCAGCAGTGCTGCTGTTTTTCACAACTTTCTGAAAAGAACCTATACCCGTTCCCCAAAAAAGCACAGGTACATTGCACCAGGGGTGTGCAAGAGCAGAGCAGTTTTCCCCACAGAACAATTAACAACATCAATTAACTATCAACAGATGCTGCTGCAGGGCAATAACCTGCTCTCTCCCAAACCCAGGGACTGGGGGGGCACTTCCCATCCCAAGTTTTGGTAGCTAGGTACTAACAGAATTATGTAGCCAAACTCCTCTGAAATCCAGGCTGAAAAAGTAAATGACATTTTTTTTTTCCAGTAAAAGCCTGGAAAGAACCGAAAATGAAACAATTTCCTTATTTCCTTTAGCAGCTTGGGAGTGGTTATTTTAAGTATTAGTCCGCATACTGTAAAAAGGAATGTATGTACTTAAAACCGCTGCTCATTTCACATAAACAGTAAACTAGATGAAACTCTGATTTGCTTAAAATCACAAGTTCTTTGATGAACACTATCAGCATCTGCAAGTGCACCTATTTGCTAGAGAGGGGCTGTAGCACACAGAGCTGCTGGGCTATAAGGAGTAGCCATGCAGTATCTTTTACAGAACAGATCCCAAAGTTTGCTAGCAAGTGTATGCGTTCAGGCTCAAAGTTTGGATTTTAGTTGCTTATACCCCTAATAAATGGCAAGATGTTTGGCTTTCTCCAACAGGCAAAAGATTTGCACTATGACACGGAAAAAGGCAGAATAAATACGTCTTAAATCTTAATCTCCCTGCTTGAAACCTAGATGCACTTAATTTAGCAAGTACAAATTAATTAGTACTATTAAAATAGCACTTAGCACCAAGCAGAGGCAGACTGCTAGTATTCAAAAAACACATTAGCTGCCCATCATAACCACCATGTCTCACAAGGCCTGGACCAGGTAACACTCTTTTTGCCTACACCAGGAACTACATGTTGGGAGTGCAAAACACACCACTTCTTCCAGATAGTGCTGAGGTCTAAACATGAGTAGATTTTGATCCCACACTTGAGTACAAAACCTCACCAGTTTGGAAATGAGCAGAATCCATAAACAAATACCACTTTACATCTGGTTAGAAAAAGATTGAAGGAGAAACACTTAACCAGAATGCATTTACAAGACAAACAGGTATTTTTATAAGCAAATGCAAGGGGAAGGGCTTTCTGCCCCAGCTCTAATTCTTCCCAATGCCTCTGAGGCCTTGACTGGTTACAGATGATATCAAGCAGTAGCAGCACCTTTGTCTTGTTTCTCTTCCAGCTTTCATGGGTAACATTCATCTGTATTTATTTGGATTTTGTTCCTTGCAAATAAAAAGCAGCTATCCCCAGGCTTTAGCCACTTTGTTTAAAAACAAAACAACCCCCACGCAGTAAATCAATACAAATGTGTTCTCTCCCATGCTCATGAGTAACCAAGGAAGGTGAATTCCACCGAGTCCACCAATAAACTTTTATCCTCACGTCAGCGAGTGTCTTTCATCTCAAAGCATTCTACAAGCCAGACCACATCTCAGAAGCTTTCAAAACCTGCACTTTGCAGCCAAAGGCATTCTGCCCCTACACCCCTCAGAGGGCAGGATTTGGCCCTTGGTGCTTTGTTCACACCCCAAATGCCACCACAGCTGCTGTACAGCAACGCTCAGTAACAGTTTAAGACAGGGATGTTCAAATACAGAATCCCATTGACACCGGAAAGGCAGAATGGTTTGGGGGTTGTAGTTGGCGGATAAGGGGCAATGCCCCATTTCTTGCAAATAATCCTACAGGATGCTTAATGGCTTTAGTCCTATGCCTTCTGCCAGCTACGTGATCAGAAGAGATATGCCTCTGGTGTCAGATTTTTTAATAGTGATAAATGCAATACAGAGAGCATTAGCTGCCACTATGCCCTACCACTGCTGATACTTAATACCGAGAAGTAGCTCTTTCCTACAGCCCGGACCTCAGGGGCTATCAGAAAAACAGAGGTTAGGTTCAGCCCCACAAACCCAGGACAACCATCAGGATAAAGTGGGTGTCATTTACCACAGGCAGCTTTCATTTCCAAAGGGCTTCCACTGTCAGGAATTCTCCCCAAATCAATGATATCAATCCCACTTGTAATTTTACAGACTTCAAAGGGTTAAGACAGCAAGCACATTTATTGACTGGTGCTTCTTGGTGGGTTCAGTAAAGCATGACTGATTAGAGCCCAGTTCTAAAGAGCCCAGCTTTGTGAGGCTGGAATAAATGGGAGTCTGTCAATAACTCAGATCCAGGCATATTGACATAGTTTACAGCCTCAATAGGCAATTAACACTTTACAGTGGATATTACCCAGTGGCCTCCCCATGTTTTACTGCACATTTTCTGCCGTCAGCTGCAATATTGAAGGTTTGGAATAAAAATTATATTGGACAGACAGCACCTTTGTTCAGCTGCACAGAAATTTCTCTAACATCTGGGAGAGATCACAGTTTCATTCCTCTTTATTCACTCTCTCACACCCCTTGTCTCACTTTCTCTGTCATTTACAGTTTCTAGCCCGCATTGGTGAACTCAAGAAACTCTCTTAACTGAGCAATTAAATCTGTTACAGGCCAAAGCTCTCTAGGGAAACCCCAAAAGAGTGACAACCCCAGCCTTTTCTCCTGCTGCAGGAGAGCCTAAGTTCACAAATCAATGCCTCTTTGGCAGACAAATGATAATGACAAGCAACCAAAATTCAGCCAGGAGCATTTAAAGCACAAATACCTGAAGAAAGTTGCATTCGGCTCATGGTCATCTCTTGTAACCAGGGCCAAGCCCGCATCCCATCCTGATCAAGACAGAATTATAGTGGTGCTTCCTACTAGGTGCACATTCACAGAAAAAGCGGAAGAAAAAAATCCACAAGAAGGTGGATTCTCTCCTGGTTTTTAATCTATTTAGCCCCAGTCAAACATGCTAGCTAAGCATTTTGACACCACTATCATAGTTGTTTAGTTCAATGCTTTTGCACAGCCGCATAAAGGGACAAAGCCCTAAGAATCAAGGGCAAACCTCATCCCAGATTCCCGGGAGACATGTGCCCTGGCAGGAGAGACCACACAAGAAAGCAGAACCCAAGCAGATTTACAACAGCATTCTGCATGACCAATCCCTAAAGACCGCTTTCCCTGTTAGCAATGAAGAGGGTATGACTTAACCCCAGCACGTTTGAGGGAAAACCTGTACCCACAGGGCAGAAGAGGGACCTGGGCGAGGAAGCAGTCATTTACCGTCAGGAGAAGGCCCTGCACAACTGGCTCCACCGGGCTAGCGAGGCAATCAGCAGGGAGGGCTGAGAAAGGGGGTGTTGGGGGTGGTTACGCCCCAGCAGCTCTCCATGCCCACAAGTCAGGGAGAGGGGCAGAATAGGCAACATCCAGCCATCTCTGCTGAGTGAGCGGGATGGGGATGCAGTGCTGTTCCCTGTGAACCCTTTCTGCTGTGAAGATGGGAATGGCCTGAAGTCGCTCCCATGCTCCACGGCGTTTCTGTCCATGTGGGCTGGTGTAGCTGCCTTTCCCAGGGGCTGAGCTCGTTCACAGTGAAACTGGAGCATTCTGCTGGCTATCGCATGCAGGTGGGAAGGAAGAGGGGTTTGTTCTTTAAGATTACACAAAGTTACAGGTTCTGCATGAAAGAGAAAATGCCTCATCATTGATTCATACAAAGGCTCAAGTGAAATTACACGAAGATGTAACACAACCCATAGAATTCCCACAGGCACCATTTTCAGCAAGGAAAGGAAATCATTTTCTCTATCTATGCCTTGCAGAGGATTCTCTGACTTGCCTTCCTTTTTCTTTTAAGAGAGGAAAACTCTGTAGATCACAGATTACATGACTGTCAGGGGTGATAGGGAATTGATCTTCATTTATCCCGTGTCCAGTAGCAAAAAGCACCAGTGGAATTTTCCAAGAACAGGCAAGATGCAAACCCAATCCCCAGTCGCCAATATTTCACTTACTTAAAAAATATGGAAGACTACTAAACTGTCTTAAACCAAGCCATGTATTTTGCTCCTCGCTTTTCTGACTAGTGAAATATTACACTGATTTTTAACTTGTTTTGGATTGACTGAACTTATTGAATAATTGAAATTGATATCCTGTATTTACATGCATCAGAGAGATTGGCAAATGGATTTGCCATTGGCAGCTCCCATTTACTTTTAGACTGGATAATTTGGAATTATAAACTGTTCAATGAAAACCTTGGACAGGAATAATTAAAGACAAAGTCACCAAGTTTAAGAGGAGGAACGATACAGTTCTTGAGGATGTCTGATGTGCCATGAAGCCTTTAGTCTCACACCAAAGGCATCCCACACACTCAGCATCCCTCGGGGACATTTAAATACAGCACTGCCCAGCTAGGGCTAGGTCCTAAGCCAAAGGCAAGGCCAGCCCTAAGCTACAGCCATGCTCCTGAGGTACAGCATTGCACCCATGTGCCTCTGCAGTTCCTGGGAGCCAGCACCCCTGGAGCCACTGAGAGATGCTGTCTGGCTGTTCCAGCTCACTTCCCAACGGTCCAGCATCTCAACAGGCTCTGCAATCGACACAGTCAGGTGTCATAAATGTTTAGCTCACTTTTGAGAAAAGCAAACAAACAAACAGAAATTCCAAGGATTATGTTCTGGAGTCACTTACATGGTTCTGAAGATTTTATCCCAGGAGTTATTTCAATTAAGATTTTTTTTGCTTTTTTACCAGATTAGAAACCCAAATTTACAAACCAGTGGTATAAGGGGGACTTTTTGCTCCCGTGTTAAAGTCATGTGCCTCCCAATCACAAACCACAATATCATGAAAGAAAACACAAAATAAGTCGGAGGAGGATTCAGAGGTGACAGCAGGATATATGTAATGGCTGGCTTTCCCCACTGAATCTCTCTTGAGGGATAGAAATAGAAATACCACAGTAGCTGTCTTCCCTCCCATCCCTCCATGTATATGGAATGCAGTAGGTTATAAACATAGTCTAAGAAATACATATTAGCACAGTATCCTCCATGCTCAGAGAAGCCAGTGGGAACAGTTTCTCACAGCAAAAAAAAAGTAAACTTCAAGTGAACTTTCCAAAGAAGAAAAATATAAATAAGCAGAGTCCCCAAAAATTAAATCAGCCATTTCTGTCTGCCATTTCTACAAGCTCAAAAGAAAAAGTATCCCTGGCAACCTGTTGGGAGAGATGTAGCTGCAAGGTTACTAAAGGAGACAAAGTACAACCTGCTCCTGAGCAGCTACGTGAAGAAAATCACTTCAAAACCCTTGTCTTTAATGTCTTTTACTGATGTACCAAAAATTAAATACATGCATAAGAACAATATGAGCCATGCACAAACAACACTTTCTTCCAAGCAGGCACAGTCCTGAAAGTTCCGATTCTGGACTCAAAATTGCAAAGGCACCAAGAGGCAAAGGGCTTCTCAGGAAATAAGATACTGTTCAGCCTAAGTATGGACAGGCAGCTCTGACCTTAAAGAGCCAGGGTAGGTAGTACATCCACTAAAGGAAATTTAAAAAAAAAAGACCCAGGCACTAACAAAATCCATGCCCAAATGTTGCTATGTGTTTGCACTGAGCTGCTTTCTTCTGTGGTCCCTTTTTCTGGAAACAGGTGATGTCCCCATCCTGTTTTGCCTCAGCAGCCAGCCCAGTCTGGCAGCCTGGGCTGTGACCCTTGCGTGGGATTCTGCCAGGCAAGTACATCTGGCAGCTCTTCTGATCTGAAGTCCTGTGGTTTCCTTTGTGATGTGGCAAAGCACATGGCCCCCAGTACATCTGTATAATTAATGTGAGGGGAAAATATGAGCAACAACAGAAAAAGAAAAAAACAAAAGAGCCCTCAAAGAAGAGAAGCTCTTCAGGGTCAGCAGAAGGCCTGATGGGAAAAAGATGCAGCACACAGCCACGGGATGGATTTGCCTCCATACATTGGGGTATTTAGGAGATGAGAAGAGCTCTGATTGAGCCATGTGCCACTGAACAAGTTCTCCATCTCATGGAACATCTGTTTTAGTGGTTTCTGATAGTTTGCAAGCCTTGGAGGGCAGGGATGCTCTGTATTTACATACAAGATCTCAGATGGACCCAGTATAGAAACAAGAATAAAATAACCATCTGCCTACTGCAACCAGCACGAGTTACCACGTCTGCAAAACTTCCTATTTGTTGTGTTTTGCCATTCACGTTTTTTTTAACATTTTACTCAGGTAAGTGGCAGGCTGGGATAATGGGGACACGTGTCCTGCAAAGGACAGCAACAGGTTCAGTTGCAGCAAGGGCCGTGGCTCCTGAAGAGCAGAGGTGGCAAGCTGAGCTCCTTGTCACATGAAGCACCAAGAGCAAAGCTGCAATGATGCTGAGCAAAGGGCACCCGCCTTGAGCGAGGACCCTGGGAGGGAGCGATGACACCAGGGCACAGGAAGTCCCAAAGCCAGCGGGTCATTTCTGAGCCCTGCTCCACTCAGGTCTTGCTCTTTGCAATGGAACTGCCTGAAAATAAAGAGAAATAAGAATAAGCCTTTTTCTCTTAAAGCAGAAAGGGAAATCCTGAAATTCAAAAGAAACTTCTAATGTGATTTATAGTATTTATAAAAGCCTGTTATCAGGGAAGTGTTGCATTAATTTCTTCCCCCCTGCACACACTGAAGGTCATGGGTAGGGCTTGAATTCCCATGTTTTACATTAGGAAAGCTCTCCTGTTCAGAATTCCCTTGTGCCACCCTCCTTTGCGGGGCTTTCATTTGTGTTTGTGTGTCGTTCCATTGCATCAATGGACATTTAACTTGCTACCAAGTATTTTTTGGTAAGCCGTTTTTTTTAGATTTCCCATGATTATGAATTCATTTTACATTGGAAGTAATAGTCCCACTTCTAATGAATTCATCTGGTATTAACATGCCTCTCACAAGTGTCTCCATAGGTGCTCAAGTGCAATTTAGCATTAGTTAAATGAGAGTTAATGGACACTCAAAGTGCCACTTATTTTCTAAGTGATCCATTAACACACACACACACACAAAAGGAAGACAAAAGCCAGCCAGCAGATTCTTTCTGTAAGATAACTCCACGATCTGTTCTCCACATGTAAAATTTGGTTTGATACCAAGGGTGACTTTTAAAGTACTGGCTGAGTGGATGCCTATGGCAGGTGTCTGGAGTGCAAGAAGCTGATGTGAAAACGGGAAGAGAGGGTGAAAATGTGTACTGAAGGAACAGGGGAAGGGAGACAAGCCCAGGAAATTATTGCCTGATGCCAGACACAGACGATGTGGCTACTGCTAAGCTAGCTGTTCTGAAGGGGTAGTAAACACCAGCAGTTCCTCCAGGACAACTTAGAAAAAGGTCTTAAATGAGTTAAACTAGTTTTTACTTCGAGTACCGTCATCACTGGTCAACTGAGGCAGTAATAAACACACTAAGCCTGCCTGTGTGTTAGGTTCATCTTCCAGAAAACTGTCATTCACAATTTGAAATGTCTCACTATTAAATCAAAACAGTTTTAAGGTTGTTAATAAAACGTAATACTTTCAACAAGCTGAGGAGGAAGAAAAGATGCTTTTCCCCAGTATTCAAATTCAAGTGAAAGTGAAAAATGCTGAGCCTTGTGAATCATTTTAGCAAGAAATAAATCACTGCAACAAATTTGGTCATGGGGCACGAGCTTCTTCGCTTTATGTTCCACAACTTTCCTTCAGAAGGAGAGACACAAGAAACCCAGACACACCAGCTCTGCTGCAAGGAAGCTCCAGGTACTTCAGAACTTGCTTTAGTGAGCAACACTGTCAGCTCAGCCTGAGGATTGTCCCAGCAAGAAGCATATGCCAAGTGCTCATGCAAAGTGGCATACACACTTACTATTAAGCCTCTCACCAAAATTACTGTTGTTCCAACATTACTTCACTTAGAAATTTTTTTCTGAAATTAGATGCTGGCCTTTTTCCCCCCCAAACTTCAATTCATCATCTTGAATGCTCTAAAATTCAACGGGTTTGTTCACCCCTTAGTAATACAGGCATCCTCCAAGTTCTGCCCTGCATCAGAGCTTATAACTGCAGCACTCATTAGAGCCATGGGAATCCAGCACTAGGAGATGCTAAAGAGCAGAGTCTATTTTATTAATTTTGCCTTAAAAACAGAGATGCTCCATAGCATTATTCCATTTGGGTATGAAAGACAAGCACAGATGCAGACTGATTATTTCCAAGCAGGAAAAAAACCCACCACACATATGTATATATATATATGTTGTTTTTCCATATCTATACGGGGAAGGGGATCATCAAGGGGTGCTGTGGCCAGCCGGGAGGAGCAGAGAGCAGCAGGGATGTGGCTCCCAGCAGGTGGTGGGGAGCAGATGCAAGGGAGATGCAAAGGCAGCAGAGGGTTGTGTGAAACAGCAAGGCAGAGGCAATGTGGGCCACACATTTTGCTGCCTACTTAAGCCTTCCCTCAGTTGGCGCCAGCCTCCAAAATGCCTTACAACAGCTCTGTTCCTCTCACTGATGTAGGTAAGCATATAACTCAACAGAGCATGCTAAAACAACTTCATAAACAACCTGAAAAGCAAACAGTTGAAAGCATTTTACTTTTAAAAAAATCTACTTTCATCAGTTTAAGGTAATTAGTTCTGGGAGATGATGATAGAGCGGTGAAAGTTGCTGCAAGTGACAGCGGTGAAACTCCTGACACAGACAGGGTACAGATTGCGTGACCAAATAACACTTCCCGTGTTCCAGAAATCACATTGTCAACAATGTTTCCAGGCCCTGAAATTAGCTGAAGTAATCAGGAGCTGCTGGCAGTAAGCAGCAGGCATCTTGTTGGATTGCTTTTCTCTTCCACTGCAAGAATCTCCGGTCCTAGCTTAACAAAACCCACACCTGTAATAGCTTTCAATTAAGTTTCCGTCTGTGTCCAAGGGCAGCCTCCAAAAAATGATGCAAAAATCAAGGTCCCTGGGCTTCTGCAACACTTCTCCAGCACCTTCTCCGCCTCAGAGAGAAGCACAGACGAGTGGCCATGCACTCGGTCCAGGCTGGCTTTGTTCTAGGCAGAACAAGTTCTCCCATTTTTCTGTTTCCACCAGAAATACAGAAAGGTTAATACTATAGAAAAACATTTAAGTTGTCGGGATATTTCCCAAAACATGCCTTGCTGTCTTCTATATCCTCAGATCTCTGTTGCAATATGGGTACATGATAAGACGTTAGGCATGTCATTTCTATCCACAATGGGCTCATTCTGACCACCTCAATCTGCCTTCCACAGGACGAGATTCACATGACAGCTCTGAGAACTGGATCCTGGTTGGTCATGGTATGCCAGAAAAGCAGGCACTCCTGCAAAGATCCCTGAGATACTCACTCCTTGGGATTGTCTCATCTATCTCCTACACCTGTGTTAGTAGGCACCGATCTTCCAGGCATCCCTGAACACCCAGAAAGCAGCAACTGGAGGAATTTCCACTGCTCAGTCCAGTGCAACTGCACAACAAAAGCTGATGGAGGCCACTACAAACACTGAAAATTTCAGTCACTGCTTGCACGTCTTATCTTTACATAAACCCAGGATCAATCACCAAAGGTTTAACACAGCGGTGGGCTTACCTACAAGGCTGACACAAAGGAAAAATGTGTCCTTTCTGCTCCTGTGCCCCAGAGAGAGCATTGATTCCAGCTGGCAAGCGGTTGCTGCCAGTGGGCACACAGACCTGCCTTCCCGGGGAAGATCTAACCGCGAGAAGCCCTGCATGACCACCCAGGCTGATGGGTCACTTCCCGGAAGCCAGATTTTTCACTCTGTGGTATTTCAGAGAAGATCTTTCAAAAGGACTATAGATGTTTCCAGCATTTTCTTCCTACGCAGGCACGGTATAGGATCTACGTGCCAGAACAGCCTCCATGGAGGCTTGCCCAGAGAAGCTGTGGATGCCCCATCCCTGGGAGTGTCCAAGGCCAGGCTGGATGAGGCTTGGAGCAACCTGGTCTAGTGGAAGGTGTCCCTGCCCATGGCAGGGGGTTGGAACTGGGTGATCTTTAAGGTCCCTTCCCACCCAAACCATTCCGTGATTCTATGGAGGACGGGTCGCTCCAGGGCACCAGAGGACGACCCAGGAACCTCGGGCTCTGCAAGCGGCTGAGGGAAGGCTGCTCTCTGGAGAGCTGCTCAAAGCCAGCACCTGACTTCAGCAAAAAGCAGCACAGGATGAGGCCTCTTCTGGTTTACTGTGAAGGTCAGGCATGCCCTGATGAACAGGAATTTTCCACCCCCCCTGGTTCTGCACCTGGTTTTCTCCAATTGCCAATTATCAAATGAAGCATAGCAATAAATCATCATCACTTCAGAGGCAAGTCCCTGCAATCACAACCACCTCATTCAATGGGAGACTCGCATGTTCCAGAGTTAAGCAGCTGTATGCTCACAGGAGGACACCTCTTGTTCTCTCTCCCACCACATCTTGCTCTTGCTCTCTCTCCCACCACATCTTGAAGTTCTTGCCTGTTCTGCAGCATCTCCAGATCACATCTCTGAGGCAGATATTGGGGCAGTGGGGGTGGTGTTTGTTTGAGGTTTTTTTACACTCCTTAAAACCCCTGAGGAAGTACATAAACGGGATTTTTAGATTAACTCCCACACACCAATTTCTTCTTCCTCCAGAGAAGTTAAAAGTAGAAAAAAGATAGTTTAGCGAGGCAGAGAGGTTGGTGGATAAAAGCCCAGGAGTGATGAGCCACAGCACCAGGGTTGTTAACTAGCATGATGCAAGTACTGAAACTGGTCTAGCCTCCAAGTTCTTTACCTGCTGCCCACAAACCTCGCTTTTAGTTCACTGATCCTGGCTGCATTCAGTCAATGTTAAGCACAGTGTTCAAGGAGATGGGTCTTTAGCTGAGGAAAACGTAATTCTTATTTTGTGGAAGTTAGAATCATCTCAACCAACCACACATAGTAAAGTCAACCTGTGTTCTGTCTTGGGAGGGAAGAATCATTAGCTATAGTCAATCTAAAAAGATCAACAAAGAATGACACCTCTCAGTCTGATAAAAATTCAGGGAATAAATCTAGTTTGGACGGAAAGCTTGCTCTCCTAGGTTTTTCTATCAAGTTTGTAGAATCCAAACTCTACAAAAATTTTTACTTCAACCTCAGAGTAAAATCTCTAAACCCATACCATTATCTAAACCGAACTTTCGAATAGCCAGTATAAAGTGTTTTTTTCTTGTATTTTGAGTTTCAGAAGAGAGGATACAAGGCATTTTTGGATAGTCATTAGAAGTCGTGGAGAAAAGCAGTATGAATATGGAAGTATTCAGAGATCGTGAGAGACAAAATCTACAAATGAAAGATCGTGTTTTACAGCTTGAATTTGCCTTTGCATTTTGACCCTATTGGGATACAGTGAGTCATGTTTTCAACCTTAGCTTAGTAACTAAGAAAGGGGAAAAAACTTCCTTACAAAAATAAAACACACACACAAACATTTTCATGCAAGTGAACTCACTTTGTCTTGATGCTACTGAAAAGTAAAAGAAAAAAGCATAGGTTGATGATACTGGGATCACAGCTGCTGGACTAATGTGTGGCATCAAATATGAAAGAAATTAGAACGCACAAGAAGAGAACAGAGTTCATCAAGTCATTTATAAGAGCACAGGCAGAGCAAGGGAGAGCACTTCTCACAAAGAGGGGATAATTCAACAGAAATCTTACTGCCAAAGGCCATAATTATAACCAAGCAGTTTAATCTTGCACTGGGTCTTGATTTAGCCTCCAGGTTTGGCCCTTTGTCCCTGCCCACAGGCTTTGTGTACACAGTTGGCACATGCGGCGGTGTCTCATGTCCTTCTTCTAAAGGTAACAGGAAAATACAGTGGAGCCTCCAGTCCTATTTCTTTTTTGATGGTGAAAGAAGAGCTGACTTTAAATTTGTTCCTTTTGTCATCTTTTTCATATGGCTTGTTTGTGGTTGTTATTATGACATTCTCCCTGCGGATAGTGATGCTTGGGGAATCTGGCAATACTTAGCAAAAATAAAATAAAAGGATCCTGTCTGCCAGGCAGAAAGTAATTAAGGAACCTGGAACACACGGAGGGCAATAAAGTTATTGAAGGAACCGTATTCATTAAGCAACATAGAGCACAGCAGGGCATGCATTCCTGGCCCTATCTGCTGTGCCCTACACAACATCAGCTATTCAAGGGCTACCGCCGTGGTGCTGCACGTAGGACGGTGTAAGGCTGCAAGCTGGGAACTGGAGGAACTAACGAGTGCAAAGCCCAAACTGCAGTATCACTCTGCTCTTCTCAACCAGCTCTCGTTTCAATTAAAGTTCAGCAGTCAGCTGAACAAATAATTCCCAACAACACTCTTAGCCTAAACTGGCTTCTCAACATTATTCTAGTGCAGTGTTTTGCAACATAGGAATTCAAGATGTGTTGACACCTGTTGCTCTGTGTCAGAGATCTGCTGAATTCTGCCTGACACAGCACTGCCTCCACTTCTGAACAGGTACCCGTGCCGAACAGAGCCACAAAACAGACGTACTCAACTCCAAACTGGGTTTACAAGTCCAGTTTCTCCAAGCCTGCACATCAAAACCCTTTAGTTGGTGCCTTCAGGCAAGCTGCACGGACACAAACTCTGCAGAAACTCTAAGAAACAGTCACTCTGTAACGTGTCAGCTCGAACTCTGGGGCACGCCACATCCCACCCCAGAAGCTGCTGCACATCGTCACTGCTGACTGAAAAGTCCTCAAGTGCACGGTAAAGACCCTCAGAATCACCTGTTTGTACCCAAAACCTTCTCTTAAACAACGATGGCTGTTGCAATATTTAGTTCTCCCATGTTGCCACAAGATAGGAAGTTGTTATTATTCCCACTTTACAGAGAGAATTGTCTTGTTCAAAGTCACACAGAGAGCATGTGGCAGGAATGGGGAGCGAAGCCAAGTCTCCCAGCCCTCGTCATACCCTAATTCCTGATCTCCTCCATCATGACCTAAGAAATTTGGGGATTTTTTTTCCTTTGTTTCTTTTTCTTCCTGTCCTCGGAATGTATTTAGGTTTTATTTTAAACCTTTTCCGTTCAACCCTTAAGGCTGGAAACATTACTTGGACCACAAAAACAAGACTCCAGGACCTAACGCTGATAATTTCTCTCAAATCTTGCCAACTGGTTGCAACGCCACGTTTGTATTCTGTAACGATCAAAAATTTTTACGCAACAGGTAATACACACACAACCAAAAACCACAGATGAAATGAAAACTATTTAAACATTTGAGTAGTCTCACCATGGCCAATACAAACATGCAGCACGTGTTGCTATCAGTGTTTAAATATATTCCACAATAACATACTGTTTGTTTCTCAAACACATACACTTGAACAGACCACACACGGGAGATGCTAGGAACCGTTACAGCTGATGACTATTTTGCTGATACAATTAACAACACGCTATCAAGGCTGCATTTAGCTAGACACGAAAACTGTAGGTAGACACTGATCTCAATAGGTACTTGCTCCGGAAGGGTGCAAGGCAGCTTCCAAAAACCTCCCGTCCCAGCTGCCCTGTCCCCAGGCAGCCCCGCACCAGCTGCGTCCCCACTTGCCCAGCCGGACCCAGCGTGGCCCTGTGCTGTGCAACTGAAGCCCAGCAGATTCCTGCCAACAGCTACGTCCTCACAACGCCACTGGGACCGTGGAGCTGGGCACACCGACAAAACGCAGGCAGCTTGATCTACATTCATTTGCAGTCTGCTTGGGGAAAGTCAGGGAGAGGAGGAGCCTTCGGGTGCTGGGGCTGGACGTGGAATGGGACCAATCATGCCCAGGCAATGGGGGTGCAGAGGGCAGCCCCACAGACCCCGCGTTACACTTGCACTCAATGGTCAGGTGTCACAGTAGGAAAGCCTCACGGCGACTCACAAAGGCACAGGTCCTCACTGCCTGGCTCAGAGCCCTTGTTCCGCTGCCCTCAGCATTTCCCAGCATGGCCCCAGACCTCAGCTGTGAGACACCGGAGCTGCAGGACTTCCACTAGCGAGACCTTAGCTACCCGCTTTCTGCAGCTACCCTCATCATCCCACCGACCTCAACAGAAACAATTTGCATTTAGACCTTTTCCTACAGGCGCAGGTTCAGAGAGGCGCTGCTTTTTCAGAACTGCTTTTCCCTGTTCCCTTGTTTCTAACACTTCTCCTCCTGCCCTGCCAGGTCATCCTCTCTAGCCCCAAATTTGCAAGAGGTTTTCTGAATTTATACACTTTCCTTGCTTTAGTGGTGCGCACAAGAAGTACCTTGAACTCCCCAACTCCTTCTGACAACGCCGCCTTGGGTCAGACCTTGAGCTGTCTCACTTGAGTCGAAAAGCAACATTTTTCTACCTCAAAATCAAAGATTTCCCATTTAAAAGACCACTCTGAGTTCCACAACCGATGTAGCTTATAATGGAAAAGCAGGCAGATGAAAATATGAGAAGGAGGGAGAAAAACAGTGTTTGGAAGAGTGGCACCATTGTCTGAGTATATAAATAAAGCAGGAGTTTATCATAATTTATTTATAAAAACTATTTCTAATCTAATTCTTCGCATATTATCTAGGGGCAAGAAAGACGAGACAAAAAAATGGTTCTTAATCAGGAATTGCCACATGGAGTGGTTTTGATTAATATGCAAAACATAGATTATAAATAGATTTATAAATAAATGATCAACTACGGCTGCTGCTTTATTTATCTATGGACTTGCAGAAAATTTGAAGGCTGAATTCTGATTAAATGAGAATCGCCACTAATGGTGGACGGGCTGGCTCAAAGGGACTGGTAACGGAAAGTGAGAATATATTTGCATAGCACCTTTGATTCAGAAGAAATCCCAAGTGCCTTGCAGAATTAATATTATATTTTAGGGGTCACTTCATCCATTACTGAAATATAGCCTCTGAGGAGGAGGGAAGATAACTTTCTGCATCTATTTCACCTTTCACTGGAGATCTCAGAGCACTCTGCACACTAATTAAGCCTCCTATTGTATCTGTGCAATCCACTCCTCCTGCAAATTACTAAACCAATGCAACATAAAGTACCAGGAATAAAATCAAGGAAAATTCATCAACTGTTCCTTGGTATAACTTCATTTCACTTCCAGATCATCAGGTTGAGGTCAGATCTAAAAGATGTCCTCACCTGAATGGCAGCATAGATCCCAAATCACAGTGTTCAGATAACTCTGAAGTTAGATCCATTGTGCCCGATATTACACCAGCCCGAACTTCTCATCTAAGAGCACTATAGCATCCCATCATAACCAAAACCTCCGCCCTGAAGTTTGCAGCTCTGACCTACGAGCCTGCATTTCTTTTCACTCATCCCTTCTGTCGTGAAGCCGCACGCATTGCTGGGAGCCTGAACTTCATAGAATCATAGAAT
>NW_010232857.1:76610-76877 GCF_000690775.1 Eurypyga helias | reverse complement strand
AAACCATTCTACAATTCTATGAAAATATTAATTTCAAAACAGTACACCGATTGCTTTCAACAATATTAAAAATGTTTCTTTTAAATAAGAAAAAAAAGTAAATCTAGACACAAAAATGAATGATGTTAAAATGAAACAAGAAAATGTTATTTACTTAAGCATTTAATTTCAAGATTTTTGAATTTAAAAGCCTATGAAAACAACATTTCATGAAAAGGTAGATTTGAATAAATTATTTTTTCCCAGTGAAAAGTTATTATTTTGGAA
>NW_010232857.1:68493-76586 GCF_000690775.1 Eurypyga helias | reverse complement strand
GGAATGTTCTATTTCTCAGACTTGTGTGTTTTTTTTAAAGTGGTACCTTATTATTTGTGAGGATTGAAAGCACCTAAAAACATCAAAGCAACATATTGAAAACACAATAATGGTGTATAATGGCAGATCAGATGTTCAACCCTCTTGTCTAGAATAGATCTACAAAAAGATACTTATTTCAGCTGTCTGATGTGTGTTACCAGATATCAGATTTTCACAAATAAACCCTGTAGATCATTTGTAAGAGACATGGAAAGAATAAAATGTTATTACAATTCAGCAACAGTAAGTTTATACAGGTGTTTGGTTAAAAAGAAAGAAAAATAATTCTTAGATCTCTCTGTTTCCCAGCCTGTCTTCCCATTTCAGAATTCTTGTAGGCTATTGCCATATCCAAAGTGCTTCCATTGGTTCTGTTTTGTGCACATTATCTCTGGGCTTTCCTAAGCTTGTTTACATTTACCAGCGCTTTAAGTAAGTGTCAGCTATCATTTACGTTAAGGATAGGGAAATACAGCACAATACCCATGTCCTTGTGAGAAACAGCAAACTTTACTTTTTCCTTAGATGTCTACAGACTTTTTAAGGTTCTGCAGTGAGCCTGAGAATCAGTTGCTAGTTCTTAATTCAGGAATTCTCATTCTCTTTTTGTGATATACCTTGTCTCTGTCAAGTTACAACACTTGCCAGCTGCCAAAAACTCTAGTATGTAAATAGTAATACAAGCATAACATCTTTTTGGTTTGTTTTTGGTTTGGGTTGGGTTGGGTTGGGTTTTTTATGATACAGGGTGTTTGGTTTGGGTTTTGTTTGGTTGGTTTCGTTTTTTCAGAGACTAATGAATAATAATGCAACAAAACCACTTTCTATCTGCATTAGCTGCATCTCCAGTAAAAGCTGCTAGTATAATTATAAAAGTCTAGGCGTACTGGGTTTTGGTGGGTTTTTTCTACCTTAGGCTTTTTATTATATTACAGTTTTTGTATATTTTTAATAAGCTCAGGATTTTAGTAATAGAAATGAGATGGCCAGTTCTTAGAGTATGTATGTTAGGTCAGCTGTACTGAAGGAACAAGGAGTGTTTTTATTTTGTTTCTCTTATAATTTCATCAGTAATAAGTTGTCTAGAGAAATAAATTGAGTTTATTTTTTCATCCTGGTTCTTCTTAGTATATTTAGGAAATAAAGAGTCACAGTAGAGTCATAACAGGAACAGGTTCATGCTACCATGTATACCAATATTTAGTACATCATTATTGAAAAGTGTGTAAATATAGACTCTTTAACCCTAAATTGAACTGTGCAAACACTCACAACTTTAATTACCTTTTAAAAACCTGAAAAAATGAAAATAATTCTTTGGAAATAATTTTAAGGAGTTATTAAAAATATATTCTCATACATTTGGTCAAAATTGCTTGATGTACATTACATTGCTTACCAAGGTAACTGGTCTTTGACTAGTTAACTATTTTCAGACTGTTTTTTCTCATACGTGTGTAGTGTGGGGTAATAAATGATTTTTTTTATCTAACCAGATATCTGAGGTTAGTTTACTTTGTCCACTTGATTAACTTCATCACCAATGTATATTTCATCATCAAAGGGTACATCTAAAATGCAATAAAAAACAATGCTCAACCAACAAGCCAGGATGCTAATCTGGCTTCCTTTTGACTGAAACTTCAGGATGATACTCAGCTGACCAAAACTTATTTATTTCTTCTATGCTTTCTGCTAGTTTCCACTAGAGGGAAAAAATCAAGAAAACCTCTGATTTAAAGAATAACAACATGATTTGCTTTCTTAGGTTCTGTAATATGACTGGTTATGAACAGGACTGATAAGCTTAACACAAGTGCATTTGTCTTGCAAGTTAATCCAATCCAGTGTCAGCACAGAAAGGTAACAAAGGGATATTTATATCACAGTTATGAAGGTGTATATCTGAAGTAGTCTTTAGGCTCTCTGTGTCCCTATGTCCATGAAAAGGAGAATTTTAAATGTATTTAAATACAAGATCTTAAAGACAGATACATCAATAACTCACTCACTTTGCTATTTTTCATCTTTCTGATAACTTGGCCGTAGTACTAAGAAGATTCAGACACAGTTCAAGACCTTCAAAACACTGCCTTGCACAGAAGATTTAATTTATGAAAAAGAAATGGGCATAACTTTTTCCCTCCCCTATTTTTTTTATTTGTTCATCTTTCTGTGGCAATAGGATTTTTGTGTTGTTCTGGGAGTGGTGAGGACTTGTTTAGTTTCGTAGGGTTATTTTTTAAAGATTTAATTTCTCCCACAGGTTTGCTGGCCAGAATAATATCATTAATTTTCTATTACCTGCAAGATTTACCATTTTTAAGGACAATTTTTGTCTTTGATTCCACAACACATTGGGATTGCTGCAGCTTATAACGTAAATTTAGCACACATGCTAAAAGAATTGAGTTGAATTTTTCTTGTAAAGATTCTGGAAGGCACACTCTGCACAAAATTTCAGAGTCATACAGTGAAACCTTTGCCAATGCATGAATATACACTCAATTTTAATCACATTGTGATAACAACATAACAAGTACAAAAAATTCTTTGATTTTTTGGGTAATTACCTTATGGCATCAGTCCTGTTGAGACTAAGTCAGTATAGTACTTCACATTTATTTTTTCAGAGTGGCATTTTATTCAGAGAATATAATGTACGTTAAAAAAACTCTCACATATTCTCTGATGAGGTTGCTTTTTGTCTAAGTTTTCTTCTGGCAGACTGCCTTAAAAGACACTAGTCAGTTTTAGAAGAGTGTCTCAATAGCATTATTCAAAATGTATTTGGGGATATCAAATAGTCTATCTAGCAATTAGCAATCTTTTCGGCTCTATCATTGTTAATATTCTCCACTATCTGTAATGCAGATGTATTAACTAAGGAAGAAAAACTTGAATAGGTTCCAAAGGCTTGACAACAGAGGACCACATCCAGGTAACATTTTCAGCAAACTATTCGGTGCAAACACATCACAAACAAAATCCATTAATTTCTTGCTTGTTTCCACTTAACTCTAGAGGCACATTTGTAGCAATGAGCAGGGTTTTTTTTATTTGTTTGTTTGTTTCTGTGTGTGCACTTTAATGTTTCACAGGTGTCCTGGAAAAGGATCTCCCAGTAGCCCCCGAGCTATCCCAACCTTGCAATGGTTGAGCAGTCTTTGACCAGGATTCCAGCAACGATCTGGACAGACTCTAAACAATTCCCTTATTAGGCTTCTCCAGGTCTAGATCTTAAAGATATTCAGAGTTTATGCTTAGTTTATCTCACAAAGGAGGAGACACATAAGATTTAGTTAAACAAAACAGCATTTGTTGAAGAAAAAGAAGCATCATACATAAACTACGTCGTACAGCAATCTTAATATTTGAAAGAAAGCATCCTGGGAATTTTTTACATACGAGCCATCCTAAAATATCATGAGAGATGTTAACAAACTATCCCATTTATTAGAAGAGTTCCTCAAAAAAATAGAGGTTTTAGCCACCTGTCCACCAGATCAGATGAAAAGAAAATTAAATAGTACTGGACACAGAAAATACCAAACCATTCCCTGGAACACGATATCAGCTATGCTAAATCCCCCAGTAAGGTAAAGTGTATGCATTCACACTTTAAAACAATCCTAAATACAGACCTCTTCAAAGCCCATCAAAACTGTAAGAAGTTTTGTCATTAACCTTCAAGACAGCAAACTACTACATTTTGCCCAGATCTGCTTGACTACTTTAAACATTGAGGAGCCAAGGTCCAGAGATTAGAATTCTTTCTGTTGCATGAATGCCTGTATCATCATTCTCTATGTAAAAAGGGACAAATATTTTCCTCTTCCAAAATGTCAAACCTAATACTTATCTGTCACTTCCTTCATCTAATATTAAGCCCTTATCTGAACCCATTCTCCTGTATCAAGGAAGCTCAATTAAATCTTATTCTGAAGAAAAAAAAAAGACATTAAAATGGCAAGACAGGAAAGAAAGTTTTCTAATCTGAAATACTGTGTGTGTCTCAGAATTCCATTTTCTTCCTCATTTTTTAAGACTCTCTTCTAGACTACAATTTTTCCAGGATTAAAAAGGTATCATCTAAAGCAAGCATATGTTAGTGCTAAACCTAAAATGGATAGGTAATATATTCAAATTAAATATTTCTGTTCCTCATAAATATTTCCTTTGATGAAAATGTCCTGTGATTTTATTGGTACACAACCATGTGAGGGTTTAGTATAGGTTCTGGTAGTGCACAAAAAAAAAAAAAAATATTACACAACCCTTGATGAATTTTGTACTGAATCTTCCTAACTTACTCTGCCCTATATTTTTAATTTCTTTGTCAATAGATAAAGTAAAAATGCAGAAAGGTTAAATAATATGGAAGATTTTTTTACAAGGTATACTTGCTAATAAATACTTGATTACATGTGTGAAAGCCAAATCTTTATACACATCCCACTGGCAAATCTGAATTAAGAAAGACATCCAGTGCAATAAGAGAAATCAGAATGCTAAAGCAGAGTGGTGGTTGGCTTCACTCATTACTGCTTGTTGCTGGTTTTATGTTAATTGCTTTTTCAAGGAGGAAGGTGAGCTCAAAGTATCAAAGTAATACTGATCAAGGCAGTTGAAACTAGGTTTATGATCTTATGGGAGACTGGAGTGGAACAGTCACAGCGCTCAATTGTGTTACTTGTTCATGTAACCGCACTTCAGCTTTCTAGTGGGTGAGACTGTACTTCACTGATGCTCATTTCAGACTGTGTCTCTTTAGAGCAAAGCCTGCCAACTCACAACCTGTGCCAAACCTCAGTGTAGTTCTGTGAAGACTTTAGCCCTCTAAGAAATGAAATCAACTAACTTAGCATGTATTACATATCTTTGATTAGAAAAATTGTTGTCATCCTCACCAATCATTGATTTGTGGCTGCAGAGGTGCAAAGTCAGGGACTAAAAGATAATTATACCCAACTCCCTTTTGAATAGTTACATTAAATGAATGTAATGAATTAAATTACTGATCTGTTGAAAGAACATTAATATTCAGTAATTCTGGGCCAGCTTCAACTTCTGCTCATATAAAATATCCTCTTTAGCATGTCTTCTATGGAATAGCACATCCATAAAAGCAGGTGCCGTTGCTAAAACAGAAATCAAAAAGAAACTGAGCAGAAGTATTCATACTCATTTTTAGGCTCATTCTGAAAATTTTAAGTTTTTGCGAGAAAAAAGCACTATAATTTCCTGATGATACACCTTTTTAACAGTGAAAATTCCTTAGCTATCACTTAATCTCTTTTCATCCTCTAGGTGGCCTGTAGGGCAAATTCTATCCTCCCTTTGATTTACTACTTTCTGTGCATTTTTATATTTGAACTGCTAAACTGCACAGCTCAAAGCTTAGATTAAATGTATTTTGACAGATTCCTTAATCAGTTTATGATTAATAAATATACACTGGAATGTGACTACAAACTCTTTTTTTTTTCCCCTCGCTTTTTTGCTAATGGTAAATTAATGGTAAATAATGGTAAATTTTTAAAGTGACAGCAAAATTTTGACCTGCACGTAGAAGTAATATCTTCCATAGGGTCACTAAGATCAAAATCCATAGAGATACTGAAGCAGTGTAACACTTCCCAGACAGTACTTAACTTTTACATGCCCTGTAGCCTAATAAAATCCTTCCTCATGAACTTGATTTCTTATACAATGCAAAGTAAGGTGAGGAGTATAGGTTGCATGGAAAAATGTCACAGTGAATCACCTCACTTTCTGGTAGTAAACTCTGAGGAGGAGGCAAGGACTGTGCCTCATGTCTGTATCAAGAAACCTTTGTTGATATCTTTGCTCAGTGCAACACGGAAAAAAAGGATCTGAAATAAACTTTTCTAGGGAAAGGGAGTGAGGACTGGAGGGTTTCCAGCTGCCCTAAATAGCCCAAGTGAATAGATTTCCTGTGGTGGATCTTCCTTTGCGTGTTTTCTTACTGTTCTTTTATTTAAACATCTGAACCTGTATATCCTATACTCTAAAGAAGTGTTGTAAGAGCCAAATGCTCTGTTCTGCCTGGTGTGTACCTAACTTTTTCTACAAAGATGCCGTGGTACTTTCCCAGTGTCATATGGTTGGTAACTCAGTCATGTAGCATCCTGCTCATTTATCCCTCCTGGAGGGAACTCTTTGCAGAACTTGTCATAAGACAACTCTCAACTCCACACATTGACCCATAACTGCAAAGTATTGCTGTTTTGGTCTTCTTAAAAACCCTTTGAGCTCACATACACCCTGAGATGGAACCCAGATTTCTGTTTCATTTCAGTGTGTTGAACCACCCCTCAACTTACTTAAAAGAAAGGTATGATGCAAAAATATCAAAAACCAGACTAGTCCAGGTGTAACCGACCTGTTTTACCAGCCTTATCTGCCTTTCTAGTATTACTTGCCCACACATGTCCCACCTGCATGCATGCCCCAGCTCATTTCCTGAACCAAAGAATATTAAGCACATGTAGTGACCTTACTGTCACCACAGCTTCCTGGCAATTCCCAAGCTCATCTTCATTCAGCTTGTGAACAGACATCTGGCAAACCAGTCCTGTCAGCAACAGGTGCTCTCCTGGCTCAGAGTAGCAACTTACTTTCTTTTTCCTGTCATCATTGTCATCTAAACTGTCTTCCTGTTTCTTATCCAGTTCTAATGCGTCTCCAGTTGTTCATAACTCCTACTCACAGTGTTGTTGTAGCAATTTGACTTTCAAGTATGAAATCAATGCTCTTGACAACACTGTGGTTGGGTATTATGAGATACTAAACCATAACTCTACTTGATGACTCTCATCTGTCCAAACTAACCAGCTTAATTATGTTTCCAAGTAGCTAAAAGATTTTGAAATATATTCTAATACATAATATTGAAACATTTGTGACAACTGCTATGCTTCAAAGTTTCCAAAGCATACACAATATAGGAATGACAAAATTGGTAAAGCAGTTTGTCATACAGTAATACTTGCCGTCCTCAAAATGGGTTTCTTCTTTACATGTCGTTAGTGTCAACATCAGAGATGAAGAAACACTCCTGTCAGTATGCTTTGTAGTGCTCAGAACACTGAGGAGATCTGGCTTACGTGCCAGCTTCCAGTCAGGCAGAAGAAACATCTGAAACAAGCCAGCCAGGTAAGTTTGCTGAAGTATTGGTATTGATGAAATATGTGGCACATGCACCTCTCCTGCTACTCTGCAAATCCTACTCTGAGAATTCCACTGGCACTGAGGCACACAGTAGCTTAGCAGTTTCAGTGGCTTTCTGTATGGCAAGGGATAGGAAAATTATATTTATGAGGGGATCCAGTGGCATAAACTTGGTCCATGACATTGTCTGGAAACAGGTGAACAGCTGTGAAGGTCTTCATGATCCTAACATCTGAGACAGCAATTTTGGGAAGATAGCTCAGAATTTTTCCACAATTTTTTTTTCTTTAGGCAAAGACCAACCAGCTATACCAGTTGTGCCAGGTGTACAGCCGATGTGGAAGTTTGCTTTGGGTTGGTTTGGGCTTTTTTTTGGTTAGTTGGTTGGTTTGGGTTTTTTTGGTTTTTTGGGTTTTTTTGGTGGGGGGGAGAGGGCATCAGGAAAAAAAAATTGCTTTTAAATTAGAGGACTGGAATCAAGCGTCAGCCTATATTCAGGGCTGTACATTGCTCCCCACTCTATCTAATACCTGAGACACCATGGGAGCATGCTTCTCTACGTACAAGTCAAAAAGCAAAGCCTTAGTTTAGTCATTTTGTTTGCTGGTTGTTTGGGTTTGTTTTACTAAATATATGACTCTATTCTCAGGATTTTAAATTTCAACTTTCATTATAATTTCAATACATTTTTTCCTACTACCTCCTTCTGTTTTTATTTTAATATAGTTCTTTCCGGTTCTTACTGGTTTATGTAATCCTCAGTATTCCTACAGCTCTATCATGAATCTTTATTTTACCACAATGACTTTTTCTACCCCTGCCTAACCTCAGGTACACAAAAGAGAGGAGCGGAGAGG
>NW_010232857.1:36526-68389 GCF_000690775.1 Eurypyga helias | reverse complement strand
GGAGAGGAGAGGAGAGGAGAGGGGAAGAAGGATGTGCTGTAGTGAGATTTATTAGAAATTTCTTACAGACTAGTTCTAAATGTAATTTTAAATTTCATCTGTTAACTTATATTGGCCATCTGCTGTTATAAAAAGTCATTGGTTGTTTTGATTTTTCCTTCTATCTTTGAAATGAAATACTGAAAAAAAGGAATTCAGTTGTTTACTTTCTTAAAAATATTCAGAAGTGTTTATATTTTGCTTGAAAAGGCTCAGAAAGTAACAACTCTGCAATTTGTCCTGTTAACACAAAGCATCAGTCCCATTTTTAGAATCATTTTACCTTAGTATCAAAAACTGCTCAGTGCATTTTTATCAAGTCCTTTAGTTTCCATGGCAAATGGGGTTGTTACTTCTATTGAAACTGGTGGTATTTTACTTATACTTTTAAAATGTTTTTCATATGATGCCAACAAGACATGCAGAAACAAATGCATGAGAGATCTATTGTTAATAGCTGTTAGTTCTTAAAGAACAATTTACACAAGGTCAATGTGACCTTGCATTCAAGTCCATTGAAAACAATGAATGATATATTGTAGACAAATAACTGATATTCTTAGCAGGAAACAATGCAAAGGCTTTCATTATTAATCAATTTAAAAAACAAAAAAAGGGGGAAAAGTGGGGGGTTAACCCTGAGAAGCTATCTAATAACTCAAAAATCCTTATATACAGTAAATGAGAAAACGAATAAAGCAAACTGCACTAAAATTTTAGCAGCTGGCCTGCTCTCAGTTTTTTCAGAAGGCAAAAATTTCAATGTTTTTAACACACAATTTGTTTGTTTCTTTTTGATCTTTTCCTATGCTATATGGTGCTGTGAGGCATAGTCCTCATAGCTAGAATATTGCCAGAAAGAAGTAATAATTATTACAGAAAACACTAGAACACCTGGAGGACCAAAAATTTTGATATTTTATATATTTCTAACTACAATAAACAAGTAAGTTTGATCCCTCAAAATGATCCTCCATCCTATTTCTCTGAGACTTACCATGCCTCTTCTATGGGACTGTCATAAGGAAATTGACTTCAATAAACAAAGGTTTTTTTGAGAGTATGATTCAAAACCTGCAAAACTGAACAGTGATTTCTGTTCTGCAAGACCTTAAATGGGTGTTTAAAAATACTATAAAAAAGTAAACTGTTCTTTTCCAAATTAGACACAACATTCCAGTGGGTGCCTTGTTAGCACGCCTTCAGCTGGTATAAATCAGTGTGGTGGTTCCACTAATGGAAAAGGAACTGTGACCACTTTTATCAGCTCATTCCCATGCTCCTCCTACAAGTGTTGTCTTAAAAACTGCACATATTGAAGTGTCTGGTAATACTTTGCGCTGAGAGAAACGGTGTCAGTTGGCATTAACTGAGTCATGCATTTCTGCTGAGGCAAAGAGAAAAGCGATCTTCTGCACTCTTCCCACTGCACAACCCGAGCCCAACATTTGAGAGCTTTTCAGTAGAAAGTGGGAGGCTTGCTGAATGGAAATTACTCCATTCTCCACACATCCCACCTCCCTATCGTTTCTGCTACTGTTTAATCTGTACAAAAAATTCTTCATCTGGCTCTTGAGAATGCCAGCACTTGAAATGAGCAGTGTTTGATATCACAAGAGTAAATGGAACTGGAGTCAGGCCTACATATGTTTGTATAGGAACTGACTTGCATAGAAACTGAGTACACTTATTCCTGTTTGTGTTTCTGCAAGGAAACTAGAGAATATAATAGTAGTGCAAATATATCTGCTTAACAAACAGATCTCTACACGAGCGGTGATGGTGTTTAATAACCCTGCAATGAACAATGCAAACTCTTTGGAGAACAATGTCAGGTCATTTTTCATAGTCATATTCAAATGTTCAAAATTGCAGCTGTGAGCTGAGCCAAGGAGGTCAAGAGGGGCAGTGTCTATTATCGGTGATATAGATATTAGTGGCAAAGACCCATTTCTTCTCTTTGTCCGGTTTTGAGTACCCCATTTATTACACAGTTTCGACAAGCTGATAGTATGAAATCTATCTCACCAACCTCAGTACACATTGCCTTTCCTGTTAAACAATCTGGACTTGCCCTGAATAAAACAGATTCCTTTGCATATGACTGCAGTGCTTGCACAGTCTGTTTACCACACCAGACTACCCTTGTCCAGCTGACCTGAATGTAAGAGTCTGCAACACACGTAAGGAGAGATTTAAATGAACCAACAGAACAAAATGGGAACAAATGTTATGCATTTGAGCATTCCCACCGAATTAGAGGATAATGTTTCTACGTGTCCACATTTTGTTTGTCTTTTTCTCATTTGGTTGCCTAAATTGCCTTGACAGATACTGCCTGAAGTGTTGCAATGCTGTTTTTTAATCCTAAACCCTGACCCTTCCCATCAACAACAATAACCAAAAAAAAAAAAGTAAACACAGAACTGCAAAACCTGTTTATTAGTTGGGTTTTAGCCTTTCAAAACAAAAATATGAATAATACTGTGACTAAAAAACACAGGTATACTGGTCTAAAGTACGTATTTTTATAAAAAGTAGCAATTTTTTTGTTTACAAACTGCTACAGTAAAACAAATATTTTTCAAAACCTCCATTTCACAGTTCAGTAGTAATAAAAGAAGCATGTACAGGAATCACAACAAAATATAAGCTGTATATGTGAAAAACTGGTGTCTAACATGTCAAATAGTTTTCTGAATTTGTGCTACTTGTGTGTATGTGTCTCTCACTGAGAAGGGGTTTAGTTAAGGCCCATGCTTGAGGGTTTTTTAGCCAGTTCTCTGTGGTGGCAGTGTGTTCTTCTCCAGTTTATCCACTTTGCCGAGTCAATCCAAAGGAAACATCTCTAATTTTATATATTTTTGTTTGTTTGTTTTTATGGGCTGGTTTTCCATGTGTTCAGCTCATTGAACTAACTCACAGAGCAGCCACGCTTCCCAGATCTAGAGCAAAGAAAAGAAATGGGAAGTGAGAGACTGGGACTCCCCCTGTGTCAACAACCTGCACATATTATCGTTAATCAAAAGATAATCATATTTTGTCTTTCAGATTCTACTTACTTTTACTGGGAAGAGTTTTGGGAGGGAAAAATTTGTTTAAAATTATCTTTTTTTAAAAAAAAAGGAGATATATATGGATTTTTTTATCTACCTGCTCTTTTATTTATATGCTTTAAGTTTAAATACATATAGAATACCACCTCCCTAGATGTTAGCAGCATGACCTGCATCATATTCACTTGAAAGGCCATACAGATTTTGTGAACAAGGAATTTTACATTCCAATCTGCATTTCATATATAAGAACAGCACATACCAAGGTAGAATATGACCTTACAAAAAATTATTCTTAAAGCAAACACTGTAAAGTGTCCCCTTTTCCTTTTCCCTTTTCCTTTTTCTTTTCCTTTTTCCTTGGATTATTTAGGGACAATTTTCAACTTTATTTTATGGGATCGCCCAGAAAAGCTGGTATGCATTAGCCAAAATGCCTTTAAGCTGGTGGACAAAAGAGTTGCTCTGAGTGAAAGAGCTGTAACAGTAAAAGGCCATTCCAGCAAAAGCATTAGTCACCATCCAAACCAAAAAGCAGAAAGACCTGACTAAGTATTGCTTCAGTGTGAATGAGAAAGAAATACTTGCAAACATCACTTTTGGTGGTTTGACAGAAAAGTCATGGAAGCTCCAAACACTGGCTAAGAGAGACCCAAGAATGGCTCTGAGGGGAAAAAAAAAAAAAAAAAATCATGTGTCGAGGGTTATCTAGAAGAGTTATGAGCAAACCACTCAATGTTTGAGGCTTTCTATGTCAATTCAACTAGTCATCATGTACTTTATTTCTGAATGAGCAGGTTGAATGAAAACATCTGGCTTCATCATCCACATCGGTTCTTCATGTTTAAGGAGTGCTGTGAATGCCGAATGATTACAGGTACTAAAGGGCAGGTGTCCCTTGCAGAGTCAAATCTCACCTTGGCCACATAATAACCATTTACCAGGGGCTCAGGCTGTGTAAATACCAGGCTCTGAAGAGAGGTCCAGCAGCATTCTGCCTTCATACCTGAGACAGAGCCAGAGGCACATACCTGAGATTAAACTGTTTGTAACGCTGTGGCTTGAAAGCTCGTACCCATGCTCCAGGCACTGGTTTCCATTCTGTACTGGCTCTTCAGTCATATTCTTCACCTGTCTCCACCCAAAGCTTAAAGTCAGTCTTTCTAAAATACCACTGAAAGTGTGATTCTTTTGGTTTACAATTAAATTCCTTTGAAGCTGCATGCCTGAGAAGCAGAACACTTTATTGATATTTGCATGAAATACAAAGCAGAAATACAACTCAATATCAAAATCAACAGATCTGAATATCCTTTGTGTTCTAGTCTTTTTGTCACTCAGAGCTTCCAGACCTTCCTGTCTTCATGCAGGGACGATGTCCATGGTTTCTCTTTTCTGCTTCTGATTAGTTCTGATTTCAAAGCATATTGTCCTTCTCAGTGTCTTTATCTCCCCCTTCCTCTCCCTGCACATCTATATCCTTATTGTTAGTGATTCTTTGTCATCTACGGCAAGATCTCTGTCTGATCTTGGGCACTTCACTTTCCATCTCCTCTCTCATTCCAGAGAAAAGAAAGAAATTTCATCTCTCAGGCTGAGCAAACCCATCACCCAAGACAATTCACTTAGGTGAGTGAACAAGTACAAATGACTACTGCTGTGCTAGCCACCCAACCTGTGATGGATACAAAAATAAAAGGATATTTCATGATGCAGCAGTGTGCCAAGTGACAATTTTAATGCATAGACCAGAATTTGTAAGTTTTAAAAGCAAATGTTTATAAAACTAACACACAAATGAATACAAAAGCAGTCAGGAGTTTTCACAACAGCAACCTGGAGCCTCAGCTTCTACTGTTGTTCACATAATTTATGTAGGCATATGCACACAGTAACATAAGCTTTACAGTCAAAGATAACCTTTACCTCAGTCCGTTAGCAGGCATTACACAGCTATGAAATAAGTGAAAATTGGATAATTGGACTACAGAAATTGAAGGGAATGTTGTTACTCATTTTGATTAAAACTCTTTCACCACATCTTCCAAACACTGCAAACTACAGCACAGCTGATAAAGTCAAAGTGTTTAATAATTCTATTTCAGATGAAGGGTCATATTAACATCAGTTGAGCAATTTGCAATCGTTTTAAGTAGAAGCCTAAAAGGAATGACAAGCAAACTGAAAACTTGCTCATGTTGCTTTAGCTTATACCACTTACCAATTTAGTCACGTCATACTTTATAATCTAAGAAGTCAATTAATACAGCTGGCATGAACAAAAAAAAATAGTTTTGTGTGTACTTAACTTTCAGCTTAATGATAAATTGTATCAATATTTTCTTCTAGATAAATCTAATAGAGTGAAAAAAAAAACCTCTTCTTAGTTTAAGATAATTTTATTTTTCTCTTATCAGCTAAAGCAGTCATACTTCAGGTTTCCGCTTTCCAGTTTTCCAAACAGTAGGAGGGAATTTCCTTAAAGGCCTTATCAGCTTGAACCACAACCCCTGAACTGATTTCTGGTTCACTGACAAATTACACTCCCTTAATCCCCATCTGGGAAAGTTTTAATGAAGGCATATTTAGAAATTATACCCCACATGACAATTTCTGCATGTACTCAAAGTGTGAAGCCCCAGCCTTATTAAACAACAGACTGAAGTTTCCTCTACAAGTGAAATAACAGCTCCCCTTCCATCATCTGAACCACCTTTCCTTTCACCCAGGCTAACATGACTTGCCTTTTCTGCTTAACTTTTTATTTACTTAGACCAATTAAAAAAAAAAGATCTGAGTTACTAATTATTCTCAGAGCATTATCAAAAAGGGTAAAAGAATAATTCACTGTAAAGAGCAAACCACAATAGCTGAACATCACTCACTGAACACTGCAATGGTGTGAATGACAGTAGTCATTTTACTAGCAAATCTGAAATTCTTGGCAGCTAAGACAGGTGTCATGACTGCTCGATCATGACTGTGTTGTTCCACTGCCCCTGAACCACAGCCAGACCGTAGGGTCTGGCCCATGGAGGGAGCGAGTGTGCTGGGACCAGGTTGAATCTTTTCAGTGATATGAAAACAGACGGTCTCCAAGAAAGGTTGTTCCATGTCAGGTTGTTTGGTTTCTCATCTGTGGGTTTTTTCAGTTGTCACTTGTAGCTGCTGTGTGTGTTTAGGTTTCTTTTAAAGGAAACAGTTAAGAAATTAATGAGGGTGCTGGTGAAGTTAGTGAGGAGGAGTAGTCATAAAATTGAGGCAGAGCCCTGGAGAAACAAGTCGACTCAGTCACCCTCAGAAAGAACAGGAGTAGCAAGTAGGTTTGGTACACTAACTGCTGCAAGGAGGCACTAGCTACCCTTGTCCCCCTTGCCCTTACAGCAACAGCCGCTTCTGCCGTACTCACTCCACTTCCTGAGGAAGAAACATCAATGGCCACTTCCATAATGTTATTTTTCTAGGGCTCAGGAACAGGTAAAGCAGATAGGAGGTCTGTAGTCAATCTCTTATATTCATAGCTGTGCACTCAGCTTCTGTGATATGCCTATTGGATGGGTCTGGCTTGCAGAGTTATGAAGCTGGAGTGGTACACAACACTTGTGTTTGTCAGTGTAGCAGAGCAACACCAAAAGGCACATCCACCACCAGCATCCCATGCTCTTCTCCATCACATGGCTAATATGCAGCTGGCACATAACCCCACAGCACACCAAAGGCCATAAACTGATCCTGATAAGGTCTGTGAAAAGTTCTGTCCTCACCATTTTGAGGAAGACATTTTCTCTATCCAAACTTTTTCCTTATTCTTCTCCTGGAAACAAGGGGTGCTGCAGTGTTTTCTTTGTGGAGTCCTGAATACACATTGATCCACAAATCTCCTTCTTGCCACCCAATCAATGCTCATGTTGATCTCTATCTTAACCTTGGTCCTCTCAGCTAGTCTAGAATAAAGAATAATTGTTCCATTATTTGATCCTCAAAACTATTTTGAAATAGGAATACTTTTCTATTTTATGATGTTTCCTTGTGATAACTGTTTGCAATGAATCCAAGTTTAATAATGTCCATTTTCAGGACTTAAATGCCTACCAAGTATATATCATGAGACCGTCAGTACATCACTATTATGTGACATATTTTGCCAAGATTTGAAAAAGAAAAAATAAAGACTTCACATATGTATCTACCCACATAAAGCATATTTCCATTATTTGTCCAGCTGTGTTTAAAATCATAAAAATTTGGCCTGCAGGCTCGTCATTTCACAGTGTTTTAGATAACAGTTCCAACTGCACTTTCACTTGCCTGCACCAGCTATTGCTTCATTGCTTCAAGACTTCCAAACACCTCTTTCTCATTTACAGAGCAATTATGAGTAAATGCCAGCACCATCTTATTGATGTAAAGGGAAGATGGATATGAACATACTTAAAACCATAGGAGGAATGGCATCTTCTCCATTTCTACAAGGCTTTTGGAATTAATCTTATGGGATTTTAACTTCAATTTTTGAAAATATTTTGCATTGTGCTTGACCAGGCTGTACTAAACAATTTTTTTTTCTAGAGACTAGTCTGACACATTCTCCCACAAATGAAAACAACAGTGTCTGGGTCAAGCTGAGGTGAATACACGGTGGGTATGTTGATACCTTCTGCAACTCGAGTTCTGCTCAAATCCTTACTGAAACACTAAAAAAAGCTCAAATACATTTGCTAGTTTAATTGCATGTCATGCTTCCCCTGTGTTTACCTATCTGCAGGAAAAGTCTTAAAATGGCAGGGGATTTGTTACTGATTTAAAGATACATAACAAGAATAAGCAGACTTAGAAGCAGTAAAAAACACGAACAAATTGGTGCTGTCAGAAATTCCAGTTATTGGAAACACAGCTACTACAATAAATACTTGCTTCCACACACAGCATAGCAGCTAAATTGCCTACCAAATTGTTAATATATTTCCCAATAGTAAAAATAAATATTAAAATGGTACTTCAGAAAATTGCCTATCTCCTCAACATTCAAAGGAAAAATCTTACATCAGCTTTTACTGTAGAGACTTGGTCACTTGTTACCATCTTGCCAGGCAGCAGTAATATGAACAGCTACATTATCAGCAGAATTTCATACTGCCAAGTGAAAGCTGTTCAAGAGTCTCTGACCTTTCACTCCAGAAATCAGGATATCCTGTTGATCATCACAAGATGATGCAGTCAGTTTTCCTTTACGAAATAAGCTTAATCTTTGAAGACGTAAGAAATAGCTTACTAAAACAAAATTCATAACTGACTTAATAGAGACTGGAAATCTTTGTTATGAACCATTGCAGGGGTAACAAAATTCTCTTCATAAATAAGAAAATTCTGTAAGGACAATGTGTCTGTGAATACTTTGAGTCCTAACAGAAATAGGGACTACGTATTTTACTGGCGGATCTTTGCTTGTATGAAGTACATTAAAGCTGTACCGCTACGGACATTTTTCTTGTATATGATAGTAAACAAATTCATACTCCTCATTTCAACATTTTCTTAACTAAGAATAAGAATGGCTAAACTGAATCTCACCTTCAGTTTAATCATGTCAGAAGCTCTATGCATCTCAGGCAGTGAAATGAAGAGAGGAATTAAATTGCAGTTCAAACTTACAGTTATGGTTCAGATCTGAGCTTGACAGAATAGAAACCCCTGAAGTGTATCTCTTGAAAGGTATAGTGTTCTGGATTGAAATGTGTATCTCCAAGTAAACAGGAAGAGGAAGTGTATCTAATCTAGAATTTCAAGTTTTAGGTACCTTGAGTGCCTAAGAAAAGTACATGTAGGCACGTACAAATTTGCATTTATGGAAAACTGACTAAATTAATTGAACACATTAAAAAAAGAGAAGCAATAGAGAGAAGATGCTGAATAATCTAGGGGAAGAAGATATATTATCATGTACCATCTTAAAATTTTATAAACTTAAAAAACATCCAGTGTTCTGAATTTAAGGAAAGAACTGTATAACTGTATGAGGAAGCTCAGAATGTTTGTAACAGTAAAAGCAAGCAAGTTCTATAAATATTCACCAGAAGCCATATTTCACTCACCTTTATTCATGCTGGATAGCATCTAAATTTACTATGGGTAAGAAAAGCAGGATAAAATAAGAATCTGAGTGAGCCATTATTATGAAAATCAGAGTCAGGTAAAAATCCCAACATGCCAACTTTTCAAATCTTATTATGGAATTGAAAACAACATTTTTTGGAAGGTTTTTCATGTTCAATATTTCACAGTCACTGAAAAATAATAACGTGAACTTTATATTCAAAAGTCATTGGATAGATCTCTTTGAAATACTACAATTAAAGAAATTCATAGGAAGAGTGGACAATTGTCTTGGACAATGCAGAATATAGAGGGACCCAGAATTATTAAGAGCCTGAAGTGATCTGCCTCCTTGTTTTCCACATTTATGAAGTTCGCAAGATAGAAAGAGTAAAAAAAAAAAAAAGAAAGTAAAATATATTGGTATGTAAACTGGAAGAACTAACATTCTTCAAAACAGAATATTAAAATTAAAAATTTTGAGGTAAAAAAAGGAACAGAAATAAAAAGGGACAATAAACCAATCTTATCTCAGCTGTGCCCTTTTGAAGCATATCCTTTCCTCTAGGTTTACTTTCAGTCAACTCAATGGCTCACTAGTTTGCTGAAAAAAAATCTCTCTCCTGTGTGGTTCCCAAGGTTTGTTCTCCTTTTGGAAACAGGATGATGCAGACCTTCTCCTGCCTGAGGCTCCAATGCTTCCTCACTTAACTGTCTAACCTTGCAGGTTAGGAGTACTCCCTCCTTCTAACGCATTCAGCAGCTTCTAAGAGCAGAGGCCATCACACCTCTATCACCCAAGTTACTGAGTGATAAGTGTCTCCACTGTCTCCTCTTAATGAGATACAATACTCAAATGGAAAACCAAGAAAAAAAATTAACTGTCCATAGCATAGATTATCAGATTGTATGATTTTCATGGCCTTTTCTCTGTCTGTGTGTCAAATATGACACAAAACATCTATCATATGACACAAAACTTCTATCATGCTACACATCCATGCAGAGTGCTAGTGGTGTGGGATGGTGCTTTTCACTACTGAGTCAGTGACACATTCCTCCTTCAGCATGCTTGCTCGGATACCTGGAGCTCTAGCAGATTCAGAGGGTATATCTGTTTCACTTCACAGTGTTTTGCATCCCCAGATTCTCCAGGGTTGATGCAGTTTTCCAGGAATGACATGTTTTGGATTTCCTGAGAAAGTTCTCTGAAATAATAACAGTCTATCCAGTAGGTATATTCAATCAGTTTGCATTTAAAGTGTTATTAATTGATACTGTAATTTTGCATAATGATTGTCACCTGAAAACCAAATGTCTCTGTACAAAAAATATATTGCAGTGTCTACCTCATGGACAGGGAAGCTGATTACACTGTAAGGGTCCAATGAACCACAATTTGATTTCAGCATAAGGTAAAGTGATAATCTTTACTGAAACCAGAAAGAATTTTGCCATTACCTTCAGAACAGCCAAGCTATTACTCCAAGTCTTGGCACACCCAGAATTATTTTCCAGAAAATAAAACATGTTGTCTTTCACTAACAGCTGATCAGTTGTATTATATATGCCCCAATTATCAATGCTGTAAAGTATAACTGGGATTTTATTTTAGAAATACCTTCCAGGGAATTTTAATTTCTGATATTTTTGCCAAGTAATTATCTTTAAAAATTTTGTAATTTTATTGCTAAGAAAATAATTATATTTATTAAAAGATCAACTTGTTAAAAAAACATCTCTCACCATATTTCAGGTCCAGCAAGTTAGTGATGTAATGATGTCTCAGATAATTTTAACTCAAGCTTATTTATTTGTTAATCTCAAACAACTTCTGAAGAAGGATTAGCTACACTGTTTGAAATTTTAATAGCTAGCTGCTTTTGATATGTAGCTGAAAAGCTAGACAGACTTTTCATCAAAGCTAGACATACAAATTTTTAGTTAGATCCATGATATATAGCTCTAAAAAATCTCAATTCATTTTCCTGAAAACATAAGCATATTTAATTCATAGAGTGATCAAATATAAACATAGAACAGAATAGGTTTTTAATTACTTAAGTATCTATTCATTATATGAAGTAGAAGCAAACATATCTTTAATTTTGTAAACAATAAATAACAGGATTTTTTTTTGTATTATAGGGGATTTTGAATCGCTTACAAAGTTACATTTTCTTATGAAAAAATGAGACAAAGGAGGATTTTGGTCAGTGGCCGAGAATACCATGACAACCAAGCCCAATGACTGTGTATCTGAATTCAAAATGTCTTTATACCTGAAGCACTGAGCTTATTAAACAGTTGCACATGCACCTCTATACAGTGCACTGGGGACAGGGATAGATGTCAGACTGGCACTTTTCAGCCTAGTGGACACTGCAGCCTCTGCAACACTCATAACCTCTTTGTGGGTTTAAGGGAAAAATTTGAATTGCTGAGATGTTCTGGCTGGCTCAGTCACTGCATGATATTTGCATAGCTGGAGGTAGAGTGATTATTTTTGCTGGCAAACAGAGGCAGTCTATATTTATCTGGTTTCTTCCTTCTCTAGAAGAGAACTGCAGTGGTTGTTGGCTATAAAATCAATGATCCCTCTTTTATTTCTTCCTTTGTTGTCACTCTTGCACATCTTCTGAATAAGTTAAGATCTATAACTAATTTAGTCTTCTCACAATTTAGTGAGTTCTTATAAAATCTAACGCTGAAAAATTTACCTCCTTACTCTCTCTGTTTCACTCATGAACAGGCATGGTTTATTTTGATTTTGCTTTCCACAAGGCAGCTGCTGAAGGATAGTGCATGTGAATCATTGCATTACTAGTAATCACATCATCCCTATTAGATAGCTGTGTGGTAATCCGTTTGTCTCTATTGCGAGAGCAGATGTAATGTCATTTACCAGTTCCGACTGATAGGTGGGATAAAACAAATAATACAATAGAGACAGGGGCCTGTTGAGAAACAACGGACTTGGTGTCATTTTCACATGTTGTTGTTCATATGTTGTGGTAGAGGGGCCTGATCATCTGAGCTCAAATTGGAGTCTTCACATGACTGAAAGCTACCTCTCACATGACAGCAACCTGAAAAAAGATAAATTCTGCAGATGCAGGTGATATCATCTAACAACCTTGAGGCCTACCAAATCCTTCTCTGAGTGATATAACATAATCTTAACCTCAAAACTCTACTTGAATTCCATGCCTGGCATTTGCAGGTGGGCAACCCAAGCTGCCGTATCTTTTTATGCATAAGAAATAAATCTTCTGCAACTGGTCTCGGACACATCTGTTGTCCCATTTTTAACCTTTTTTATTATAAATTTATTATTTTTATATAGCTTTGACTATCTTTGACTATTTTTTTAGTCTATTGTTTCATGGATGAAACACTCATTTTGCTACACCTTTATATTATTAATTAAATAAACACTTGTGTTTCATCATCATACATACTGCATGCCAACTACAGATCAGGAAATATTAAAAAAAAAGCACTTTCTGGCCCCCTGTGTGTTTCAGTTACAAAAACAAGTATCTGTTCCATTGAAGGAAATATCATATTATCATTCTGTAGCCCAAATCCAGCAAAAATCTTTAAAATAATATTAAACACTAAATAGGCCCATTGAAGAAATTGGGATTAATGACGTGTTTAAATTTACATGCATACATACGTACATTTCTAGGGCGGGGAAAAAGTAGGATGCTTAAAGGACTGTTTCTGAAGCATGGTAATTTCTACTATTTCTGAGGCAAGATCAGTCTTATTTCTTAGATGGCTTTGAGTTGCCTTCTTTTTCTACTGGAATATAGTGTCAGTAAACACAAAACCAAATGTGCAGTAAGAAAGAAATAAGCCAGTATCTGTTGCAAAGCAACAGGTTTAGTCTGCAAACAATCAAGTGATTTCTTATTTTGCAAAGGATACAAATTTCTAATGTCATTCATAACTTCATGCTGGTATCTGCAAAACAAAGAGGCTTAATACAAAAGACCCCTGAGGCTTTCAAGATGCCAGCTCTAAAATTATGGTAATCGTGTCTATATTTTGATATTGGTTCACTAGGAAAATCCCTTATGGATGATGACTTTGGCAAAACAATGACACATTAATTTGTAATAAGATACATATTTGGTATGAGACAAAGTAATGCCTGCATAACAGAAAATGAGATTAAGCAAGAACAGAGAGACTTCCTTAAAATAAAAAATCAAAATGTCACCCTGAAGTGTCAGTGGAAATTCAGGGAGTTCAGATTTACTGTGAATTCCATGTCAAAAGCAGCTTTTAAATTCAAATAGCTTGAGGATTAATAAGGTCTGGGACAACAAGTTGTAACTATATCCATGTAGTTTATATACTGCCAGAGTTTTAAGCTGACAGTAATGTCTTTGGGCTAGGGTGAGGATCTTTCAGCAGATACAACTAAATCATACTTGTTAAATGAGTTTATAAATCACACAACCAGCACAACTGAGCTGAAGGTTTCATTTATGCTTCAGCTATTTTTGACATTCTGAAGGTAGGGAGAAAGAAAAACTGGTTATCTAACAATGTAGAGTTCTGCCATTTATAACAAAAGTTCTTAGATCTGTAAATTTTTACACTGTAGCAGTGGAAGATTAAAGCGTACATAAATAATTAAAAACATACAATGTGGTTAAAACAGTTGATCAAGTGACAGTCATATGTATAGACAACTGATATAGTTCCCACTGTTGTTCACTTCCTCAGAAACGGAATCAAAGGAGACAAAATATATTCTGTGTGATGGAATAATGGTTTTGCTGTGACAGTACTTAAATCAATCAGCTGAATTTAAAAGAAAACTATTTCATGTAAGCTCTCTCATTTTCTTGTTGATTAAATGTATCTCAGAACTTCATTAATAATGACTTATTGGGATCATCTTAAATTTAATACCATGAGAATTATCTCTTTTTTCTCCTAAAAAGATCACAGGATTTTTTTCTAAGGAAATCAATTGTTTAACCTTATGCAATGTCAACTAATGTGTACAAGTAAAAAATATATAGAGCGCCTTATTTCTTTCTGTAATATGTGTAATAGTCTTTATTTCTTGTGATTATTTAGGTAAAATTCTTGCAGACAATAAAACTTTCATGGTGAAAACCCACATAAGTTTAAAATCTGAATGTTTGGTGAATCTATAAAGCATAGATTTTTCATAATAAATATCCAAGTTACATTAATTTAACATTTGGAATAATAACACCTTTAAATGTCTAATGAGTTACATGCAAATAAATTAAAAATCGTCATCTATCTTTTTTTTTTTTAACACTTCCCAGTATTCAGCATGCTCTCAAGAATCTACTTTACACACTATTCCAGTAGTCAGTCTTCTAGCCATAAGTACCTGAAATGCAAACACAAGCTCCAAAAAGACATGCTTTAGGTTTAGTGGTTTTTGCTTATGAACACCATTCTTGTAGACAGACACTATTTTTGTACATATAAATTGATACATGCATGTTAAAAAAAAAAACCCTACATAGCCAATGATTTCTATTACAAATCGTTGTCAGAAAGCAGAATATTCAAAAGACTTCATACAAAATTTCACCAATCCTTTACATAAACAGGAAACAACATAAAATCTTTCTCTTCCCATCAAAAAAATAGAGTTTAGGAATGGGAC
Source organism: Eurypyga helias (assembly GCF_000690775.1). Lineage (NCBI taxonomy): Eukaryota > Metazoa > Chordata > Aves > Eurypygiformes > Eurypygidae > Eurypyga > Eurypyga helias. Next base: position 53,530 of record NW_010232857.1, on the reverse strand, counting down.
TTTCAGAGGTAAGTGAAATGATATGTTATTTCATTGCCTGGAATAACTAACTTCTTTGGATCCTTTCAAAAAGTCTGAACCTGCACTTATAAAATGTGTTCCCCAAAGTATATGTTACTTGATTATTTCACTGCTACTAATGTCAATTGCCCTATTTAAGAAATGGAGTGCAGAAAATGCAGTATTGTATATGGAATACACCCTTTATTGTTAAAAAAATCTGTGTGCAGCTGTATTCCATGGTCTATTGAAAATTCACTTTGGTCTGGGAGGTGGTGCAACACACAGTGTCACCTGGTGTGTCTATACACCTGAGTTGCCTCCCAGTGGAAAATAAGGTACAGGGAGAGGAAAAGGACATTGCAAGCACACAAGTCTCATCCAAATATGCAGTCAGAACTTGGCCAGGACCCACATACCCCAAATCAGGATGAAGAAATGTTCTCAGACTCACCCTTTTAACTATAACCTTGAAATGTCAAGAAATGTAATAAATACTAGCTACTTCAGAATTTTCTGCTAGGAAGTTAGCCAGATGTGAGTTGCTGCAGTAGACTGGAATTCTGGCCTTAGGAAACAAGAAAAGATAACTATCTTTTAAAGTGGTAGTGCTTACTGATTCACTTTTTTGTCTTTATCATTGACCAGTCCATATAGAAGTCTTAATTTTCATATCAGAGTTTAATCAGCAGATATTATATTCTCATTTTGAAAATCACCACTCCTGGCAAGAAATATTTTTTTCTCTTGTTTGCCTATTCGAACACTTACTTCAGCAGTGTCACTAACACTGTATTTTGAGGATTTTTTTAAAAAGGGAGGATATCTTCTTCCAATCCACAGAATGACAGGAAGACAAAAGTTTTTTACTTCAAAACCAATTTTACTGGAAGTTTTTAAGCTTCATGGGCATTTTGAGATTTTCAAGAGATCAGAGATGAAGCTGCAGGTACAAGGCATCTCCTGGACTGTATGACACATGTATCTGTTGAACTCAAAGAACTAGAGCTCAGTAACAAAAAGTTGGTTTCCTAGTCAGGAAAAGTTAGTTAGGTTGCATGGCAAACTAACTTCCAGAGTTGATGAAAGTCAGGAATCTCTAGGAAACTACTGCTGTTCCCCTGACATAACTGTCTCTTTAATTCTAGGCTTTGCCTGTTATTTCAACTGCTTAGGTCTTTTCAGCTTTATACCTGTATTCTGACTGAGAAATCAGAAAACTGACACTTGGAAATATTGATACCAGACACATTTTTTTAAATGGGATCATGGTAGAAGTGACTAACAAACAAACACCTTTTCAGACAGCTGGCTCACTTGTGAAAGAACTCAATTTAAAAAAGAAAAATCAAGGAGTAACAAGAACATTCACGAAAAACAAAGCAGAAGGGGCTGGCAGTGTTCCCTGTAAAGTATTAAAAACAGGTGGGGATACACTAAGACAAAGATGTTAGCAAATTATCCTGTTGGTTAAGAGGGTTGAAAAAAATCCAAATAAATAGTAGGAGGTAATTTTATGGCCAGTCTTTAAAAAGAGTGGCAATATGGAACATAAGCATAATCGTGGTAACTCTTTTTCATTATGGCCTATAAAACTGCAACTGTTATATCAGCTTATGTCACAGATAGAACAGACAAGAAGATCATAAAATGCACTCTAGATCAAATACTTTCCATTGATCACTCAGCCAAATATAATGCTAGCACTTTATCATAAATATTAATAATAAAAATCCCAATTATTAAATATGTATGATACACAGTTAGGGGATGGAAGACAGACTGCATAAAGAATCACTTGGAAGGCTATTTTTATGAAGTTCAGCTTTGTGACCAACCAGGAAAGAAGGAAAGATTACACTGAGCAAGATCTAAGGGCTCTTAATATGAATGACCAGTCATAGATGCCAGTTGTCAATAGAGACATGGGACATGAGCAATAGATATACCATGTAATATGTATGTAATCGTCATACCATGCTTGCATAAGACATGGCAGACACTCAAGGCACATTTAAGGTTATTATGGGAACTCAGTGAAAGCTTAGTAATTGCAATAATCTTAAATTACAAAAATCACAAGAAACCTGATTTCCTTTGTTCCCTGTCTTGCAATCAATATTCTGCTGTTTAATATGATGAAAGCACCACCTAAAATTTTCCGTCAGTTGGGAACTTGTCACGTCTTTCCTATGTGAGCATCTTCTAAACGATAAACACAGCAGCCTTGCCCCATCTGTCTTTCTATTCAACTGTTTTCAAAGAACTTAACAATGCTTAATCTTTGAGACATACATGGAAAAGCTGAATCTCATGATAAACCAAGTTACTTAGTTCAAGTTAATGGAATAATGTAGTACTTTGAATATTGAAATTGTTTTAAAGAATGTTTGAACATGCATAGAAATGTTGCTTTAAGTAGAGAAAGCATGTGTGTTGAGCTGTCAGTTCCTTGTTGTGACATGCCACGTACAAGTGCTTATCTTGATTCTATGGGGGAAAAGGCTTTAAAATACTTAAAAATATTAAATAGATCAGATGTACAAATTTGGAAGTATATTTTCAGCATAATTGAAATTATAATTGTTTTTCTTCATTTGACTATACCTAATATTTTTTCCTTAAATAATGCAAGTTAAATTTAAGCATCAGCTGTAGTGTCATTTGAGTCAGCAGGACTATAAAAAAATGGGCCTAATTACAGCCAGTTACATTCCAGAAACGAATCATAACACCTATTTCTTCCCACTTAATATAAAATGGATTATAATTAAATTAATTAATTTAGTAGGTATGAAAAAAAAAGAATGTCGTACTTATTAACTGTAAACAGCTTAACTTCTTAGATTTGAGGAAAAATATTTACTAAGGTCTTTTGGGCAATTTGAGAAGTGTTGGTTTTCTTCTTTGGTTTATTTACTGTTTAACTTTGTTAATATTTTCCACCACTATCATCTGCAGTTATAACTCAGGTGATTCTGTAGAGCACTTTGAACTTGTAAAATACCATTGAACAAACCAACATATGTATGTTTTCTACTTGAACAGTAAACAATAATTTTTTCTGTCTTCCATCAATTTAGAAATGGAAATTACTACATTTATAGAGAAAGTATTTGTTAACATGGTAGTGTCATCAAGGGAAGACATTTCCAGAAATACTTTCAAATTAATGTTAGGTATGGACAAAAACATCAATTTCCAATGGGACTTGTTCTATAAATTTGAGTTCCCACTGTCTAGTATTAAAGTATCTAAGTCTGTTACACCTCTCCAATGATATCAGTTTAGAAGCTGATGCAAGAATTCCTTTATAGTTTTGCATGGAAACACACTGGGAGGAAGTTAAAGAAAAGCGAGATTAATGCTGGGAGAGCTGAATAACATTATTAAGAATTTGACATAAACCACTGTCATTTGTTTACCTTGCTGTAAGCCTACAGTAGATTACGTGTTTCCTCTTCTCAGTTTAAACATCTGTAAAGGTCCCTACCATCAGTCAGTACTGCAATTTATATATTGAATCTCCCTCGGGACTGTACCAAAAAGATCATGTCCAACTTTGTTCTAAGGTAGCTTTTCAAAAATAGATACAAACATGCTATTACATTTTGTGTTTTCCATGCATATATTCTTTTCTCAGTTCCCTCAGTATTCCTGCAAAAATGTTCATCTGCTCATTTGGGGAGAAGAAAGTTCAAAACCAATCGTGTAAGCAGTAAAAGAGAACTGAAAATCACACAGACAGACTCAAAAATGTCTGCATCGCAAAGGACAGGAATACCACTACTTAAAATATGCAGTTTCATCATAGAAAGATGCTTAACTCCTAACCACTAGACATGTGTAGCAGTTTATTTACAGTGTCTTTTAGCACAATTGCTTCCTTTTCTCATTATTATTTGGAGAAGGATTTGTGCTCAGAAGCATGATATTTCCAAAATATTACACTATATAACCTTTGTACCCAATGATTTTGTTTTAAATTGTACAAAGCTTCTCTCAGTCAATATTAATGCTTTCCACAACCTAAGTACCAATTAAGTGAATTTTTTTCTTTATTTTTATCAGAAACTCTGTTCTGCCACCTATTTTTTTTTAATATAAATTATTTTTTCATATTCCTTCAACATGATATCATTCTGCTTCTCAAATGGGAATATCATGAAATATTTAGGTTCTGTCTGAAAGTATGCTCTTCTTCTAACATGGCGAACTGTAAAGCTGAATTTGCAACTGATATTTTATCTCTCTGATTATTTCCTCTCACTTCCATATGGAAAAATTCTGTCTCAAAATAGTCCATCTAAACTGGATGTGCAATTCAGTTTCAATAATTTCAGTTTATTTTCTATAGTTCTAAGATAGACTGACTCTTGTCAGTTACAAAATTTGACTGACTACTTGGACCTATATGATTCCCTGAATGCATACACTGCACACTTCTGATCTCCCTATCATCGTTAGTATAATTACTTTATTTCTAAGTAACTATTCCAATTCAGACTATGTGATCTCTCTGTGTTAAGGAAAACTATGTACTGTACTGCAGTTTTCTTTGCAGGGGTCCTCAAGACCACCTTTTTCTGTATTTTTCCTCAGGGATATTCCTTCATATTGAATGCTGATATTTAGAGCCCATACAAACCTAAAATTCAGAGCTTCACACCATTCCAAGTCAAACCTGGATATCATGTTACTATTGGCTTTTTGACCTATATTTGGCCAAAAGGCAGATAACAGTGATTTCATTTAAATATAATTCTAAGTATGTGTGTAAGTATTAAACCAGGCAAATACCACCATATTATAAATTATGTGCTGAGCAGTTTTCAGAGCTTTAACTCCCCAATCATCTTTTTCCAGATAATTGTGCCAATCCAAACTTCAGACTGCATTCCTGTATTATTTTTCTTTGCTTTCAGTAACACTGTAACACAATATTTCCACATACGTTTTAACACATTTGGCCAGAAGCCTGAGATTAACTTGCATGCCATAATCAGGATCTGGTACTAATGGATCAACAGTTTAATATAAAAAGATAAGGATCCTGTCTATTAGGATTTTCAAAACACCTTAGATCTGAACTTGCCATTATAATGCACGTATCTCATGATGTCCAAATAAACTCTTCACAATTCTGGTCAAGATTGTTTACACATCTTTCCAATTCTTCACAAGTTTCTCCAGTTCATTGTCAGATGTATATCAGTGTGTTGATAAAAGGTGTTCTATCTGTTTTGTGGAACTGATTGACGTAGGTAGGTCAAAGAACTAATGGGAATATTTAGGACATTTCCTTTGCTTGCCTTGTCTTTTGCCTTGGCTTCTTGCCTTGCCTTTTGCCTTGTCTTTGCTCTTTCACTTCCTTCTCCTTCCTTTCCTCACCTCTTCTTTTTCCTCTCCTTTTTCCTCTCCCTCTTCCTCTGCTTTTTCTTCCCATTTTCCTCCCATTTCCCTTCCCTCCCCTTCCCAAGAAAACCAACCAAACCAAACAAAAAAAGCCTTTTTGTAAGGATTGTCATTATGCAAGCAGTTCCATTACATATGACAAAACTTAGATGCATATCTGGACCGTGGATTGTCCTATAGGATATTACCTATTTTTCTGCTTCTTGATTTCATTTTCCCTTCTTTACTCCAATGCAGGTTTGTAGCCTTCTTGTAACTAACTCAGACATGAACAGTTTTGGTTTTTTGTTTGGTTTTTTTTGTTTGTTTGTTTCCCACCCCTCTTAAGTAGTAGTTTAATGTGGAAGTTAACAGTGAGTTAAATTCCTATTTTGAAAGGGGAAGACAAGTGTTGGCAAATACTGATAAGGTAATTTCATATAAGGTAAGATAATAAAACATCTGAAATTGGAAATATAACTCCATATGCATTTACCTACTCTAATAAATTTCTAATGATAGTGAATATATAATTTTAGTTTTTAAAAGTCTTTTTTAAGCTATTTATTCTATCTAATTTTTATAATAGGAATTTATATCCTCATTTTGTATATTACATGAACCATAAAGGTAGTTTTTAATATACTGTGCATAGTTTGGGTCAGTAGTATAAAAATGAGAACATATTTGCTATCATTGACAGTTTTGTTCTATCGGCACTGTGAATAAAACTCATGAGTTGTAAAAATACAAATGGTAAAGCAGTAACAAGTGCATTTTACACTAACAAAATAATCTTAACAATGATTGATTCAGCTGTATGTGGAGCTTTAGATGAGGTTAAATAAAATAGGTGGAAAAGAAGAAAACTCTAGGGGTGAGAGAATGCATTTTATTTCTAACCATAAATTGGTATAGCTATGTTCATAGCTGCCACATGTCATTTTTCATTGAAATGGAAATATATTTTTGCCCTTATTATGCTATCGTTTCTCATACACTCCACCACTCTACCAATGAGGAATTTGCAATATGAGGGAAAAGGTAAATTAACTTTGTTTTAAGAAAGCATCACTAACAAAAATCAAAACCATTACATTCATGGAGCAGTCTACAGTATTGAAACACAAAGACTAATCCAAGTCACTAACTTCAAATGAAGTTTTGTTTGAGTAGGACAAGTAGGACTTGATCCAAAAACACTGGGATTTTATATCCAAGTGACTGTCATATAAGAGAATTTTTCTTTGAATTCTGCTTGGAAGTATATTAGAATATGGTCCTTTATTTTTTGTAGTATAATAGTTATGGACATATTTGAGTAATTATTAAGTAAGTTGCTAATATACCATGGCTCATGAGCGCAAGATGTGTGAATTTTGAACCCACAGCAGAATGTAAAATCTGTAGTTCATTGTTCAGCTGTTTAGACAACAGGGTGTGTATAATCGTGATTCTGAGTCATGCATTTTCCTACCTGATTCGAACAATGATAGATAAGCAACTATATTTCTTTGAGCAACAACAAGCATGTGGGTTGTATTTAGAAAAGTGGAGCAATTTTCTAGAAAACATACCACCAGTTTTAGTGCTTAAGTGAACATTTCTGGGTTTTGTATTGCTAAGTTCAAAATGTAGTAGCCCTCCACTTAAGTAAATTCCTCAAGAAGCAAAGTGATTTGATATGGAAAGTACCTCCAGAAAAGTCACATATACTATTATATACTATTCTGTAAAAAAGCCCCACCAAACAAAAAAGACACATTAAATTAAAAAAAAAAAAATCTATTGTGCCAAAATCTGTGGTTTAGCAGTAGGAATAAGAATACAAGTCAAACTGCAAAAGCTGGGGAGGAGCCTGGGAAAGAATTTCCTACTAGTTGCAACATCTCTGAACCCTTGATCTATAGCTATGCTCTTTCTCACCTCTCTTTTATATTTCACAGAATTTCTGTGAACATTTGTATCAATGTCTTCTACAATCACTGTGTTAGAATGCAGTGATGTTGAATAATAGGAATCTAATTCATTTTAAAAGGTACAAAATTGAGTTCTGCAATAATTTTGTAGATTTCCTTTTTAAAAGGGGTAGAAAAACACAAAAAGCCAAAGACACTTCTGATTCATTACATTGTGCCCCCTGATATGAAGAAAAAGCTTTCTATCTAATCCTCATTTGTAACTCTTTAACCATATTTTCTTGTCTCTAAAAGTCCCACTAGGTTGCTGTCACATGAATTAAGTAATAGTCAAAATTTCCTCTAATATCAATCCTAAATTCACGTTTAACTCATACACCTGTGGTAATCTTTTTTTTTTTGTTCATATTTCTCTTTGCACTGATGTATGGAAATCTGATTGTTCTCACACACACTGAAGGGATTTCCTACCTGGATCAAACTCTTTTGACTTCCTTTTGTACTGTATGATCTTCCCTTAACCTTGTAGGATATGTTCTCTGTGTTTGTTTTCTTCTGAATTCTGCTGTATGGCGTGGAAACCAACAGCTTTACAGGGAGATATTAAAATTTCCTTATCTGTCACAAGATACGCTTCTTAATACACTACCTGATCTGCTTTTCATGCTAATAAATGAAAGTCTTGCTCTTAGAGTTTTTCAACTCAGCCTAGTTTATACACAATAGTCTTGTAATTAATCCTTAAGTTCATGATCTACTTTGTATTAGTACATTCCATTACCATTCTAATTTTCACTCTCTTAACACCATCCCATGCATTAAATGCATTGATATTCTGGTATGCAAGCAGTACCTCAGCAATTATGTGTCATCAGCACATTTTTATTACTTGTTGCAAGGCCATTAATGCAAAGAAAATATTAAGTAAGATTGATCCTAAGGACAATCTGTGGGTGAGTCTCTCTAGCCTTTTCAGTAACATTTATTATCTTTCCCACACAGAAAGTTTCTTGGATTGTTCTTTTCTTCGTTTTTCCTATCTCATTATGTAGCACCAAAACACTTCCTTGATGGAACTCCCAGCACAGAATTTACTTTGCCTAGAAATTGATTATCAGAAAAAGATGTGTCTTTAATTGTCTCATTCTAGCCCAGAAAACTTTATCTCATACTTAGTTTCTGTACACTTCCCTTTATCTATATTGACTAAAGTGTGCTCTTCAGTTCTTTCTCAAGTATCTGTTCTCAGCATCTACCTTTTCCTCATAGTCAAGTTGTTTTGCTGCACTCGCAGAACTGCCCAGCAAATCTGTGACCTTCCCAGTAAGTAGTGTTGTTGAGAAAATAGCTATGAAACCTGCCTCTCATCTCTTTTATGACTTCAAATCTCCGCTTCCACTTCACAATTATTTTAACTATACCTTTAATATCTATGTATGTCTAAGTTTTAACAGCTAATATTCCATGCATTTAAAACTAATATTTCTCCCTTTAATATCTTAACCTTAGTTGAATACTAAGTTACTATTTAAACTTAATTAAGTTACTCTGTCCTTAGTGTCCGTCTATTATTCGGCTCATCATCAGCATTTCATCATTACCCACGATAATTTTTTCTCCCCAGTTCTTAACTTTGATAAAGCACACAGAATCTCCCCTGCAAATCTTGTACAGATTCTTCTGCATTCTCCTCTCTGGTTATTTGACTCATAAACTTTCATCTTCTGTTTCTCTGATGAATAACTAGTTACCTGTTCAGATCATTTATTGATGATCTTTGAGTGCCTTTTTCCAAAGTGGCCTCTGTGTAATGACATAGAAAAGGGCTTATGTTTCCCAGATAGATATTCTAATATTAATTATTTCATCTTACTTCCATTAAAAAAATAAAAATTGCTGCCAACTAAGTCTAAGTTAAATGTAATATCCTTGTTTTCTAAAACATTAGCTAGCTTATTTATTTCTTTATGACAGGCAGGAGACTCACCTAACAATGATTGATGGAAAAAGTTACATGTTTTTAGACACCAAATTTATAGAACTTTATCCCAATTTGATAAGTTCACATCTGGCAGCAGAAAAAGTCTTCCTTCCATTTCCAGAAATCACAAGATTTCCCATTTTTGGAGTTACCATTCTTTGTTCATTCAAGAGTGTTTTCTGTCCATACTTCCTCCTACATAATCACAGAGAGACCTCTGGCTTCTGAAGGAGTTCTATGAAGATCCTGTTGATCTGCTCTTCATCTGTGATGCTACATTGCCTACTCATCTGTTTCCCCAGTTCCTTCAGCCAGAGTTGAGGCTGCCGTTGCCCCTGACCCCTGGGGGAAGCAACAGGGAAGCCTGGCAGCTTGACCCCTGGACTTCTTTGTCCTCTCTTTGGAGGTCAATCTCCATCTCCAACTGCCCACTGGGATGTTACTACCAACTTTGCGAGATTCAGGAAGTACCACACAGTCTTGATCAGTGTCTCAAGGCCTTTTTGCACCCCTTTTTCCACCAGCTGTCACATGAACGACTGAGTCAATCCCAGTCGCCGTTCTCCTGAGAGATATTGCTGGTGAGCAAAAGTAATTTAGGGGCTACTAAGCAGCATTCCCTAAACTGGAAACAGTTGAAGCTGGAGGTGTAAAATGTTCCTAATAAGGAAACAACAAACCGAAAATAAAAGTCCATCTTTTTTTTGAAGAACAACAAAATGCTTCTTCAATCACCAAGTTCAAGATGCTTTAAGGGAAATATTTGATGTATATGATTTTTTTCAGTACAGAATATTATTCTTCATGTACAAATTTGTCTGTCACCATACTACAGCTTATCTTTCAGTCTCACATGTCAGCCAAAAGTAAAGGCTACAGTTTTGTAGCCTTTGGCGTTTGGTGTTTGCTCACTAGAACTAAACATTCATTATGTTGGTCTCAAATATGAGTATACTGTCTTATTAATAAAGGACTCATTTTCCATTACAAACTTACTGTTTCTGTGTATAACTCTTCCTGTTATTTCCTTATTTTAGCTTTTCCATCCTTAAGCATTTACATTTCTAGGGGTACTGCTAGCCTATGAGCATGGAGATGTTCTAGTACCTCATCCAGGTATTCAGCATGGAACTCTACTGTGCTATGCTATACTATGTTACATTATGCTATAGCTACTTTCCCTAGAACTATAATCTCATAAAATACGTTTTTAAATCTTAGACAGCAAACTTCTATCTAGGTCTCTGGCTCTCATCCATCTAGGAACACTAATATACTCGTTCTTCTTACTGTTTCATTTCATACTTTACACTTCAATATTCAGAGAACATCCATAAAAACTGCAATGAAAACTGAGACTAATAAACCACAAAAGAAGTTCTGTTCTTGAATTCTGGTTTCTAGAATGAATCATTTGGCTCTTCTGAACATACTTTCATCATCAGTGAGCTGAGAAAAGTATTTCTCTTTCAGGCAAATTCTGCACTTAAATATATTTTGTGCTGAGATGGTCTAACACTACCACATCTGCACACACACCAAAAAAAAGAACAAAAATTAAAAGAAGACAAACTCAGGAGGCAGTGATTAATTTCCTTACATTTGTATTTAATGGGAAATTGCCAGGGGAAAAAAAAAAAAAGGCAGCAAGATCAATTTTTACATGAAAGTGGCAGGCAATGGGATGTACAGCACCTTTTGTATCATCCTAAACGTTGAAGAAAAGATGCAGAGTAGTTCATGGAAATACAGTCCTGGAGAAGTACTAGAAATATAATTAATGTGAGTAGGCAAGAGCTGAAGAAAAAGTTGTAGGAATAACAGTTTTTTGAGGGGTTTTGGCTCTAATTTTTTAATTATAAATATATCTTTAAGGAAAAAAATAAAAAAGGAACACAAAAATTTTAAATGCAATATACGTGTCTAAATAATCTTTCTCCACTATAGACATTCCAGGATCATGTTTGCACATTGACATGTACAAACACATAGTAACCATGGCCAGTTCCTGTGAAACTTCTCCCTTCAAATGTCATCTAAGTGTTAGGAGAAGCCAGCATTTGATTTTGGAAACCCTTGCAATTTTTTTAACACTAGTTAGAACTATGAAGTTGTTAGAAATGTTGCATAGTGGCATTTTGTTTAGGTTTTTTTAAAATTCAAATAATAAGAAATTAATAAATAAAGAAAGTAACTATAAATATTGAAATAATAGTTAAGGAGGAAAAGGATATTTCAGTGTCAGGCAACATCAATCTGATTCCAGACCAGATGTGACTTCATATATTGGGAGAACCACTAAATTCTGATAATGAGGTGCCCAAGCAGAAAAAGCCAGTGATATACAAGCAGGCAGAAGTAAGAAAAGCTTTCTCCTAAAGTTTCTTTCAGACTCTATTTATTTTTGCTATCTATCAATTTTTTGGAGCTATGTGTTAGATCTGAAACAGGAACAATTTGCATAATATGCATGAGGAAACAGCATAACACCATTTTTATGAAACTTTGAGAAGCAGAGGAAAAAATAAGAGTTTAAGATGCTCCCAATATACAGAATATAAATCATATTTCTACACTTAATGTTTCAGGTTTTGACTATGCCTTATGGTTTTGGAAGAAGCATTCATCTCAGTATAAACCTTCACAAAACCACCTAATCATAATTTTCATTTCAGTCCATAACAGTTTTTAATGAGGGAATAATAACTGACCTATCACTTCTGTATGTAAACTTTTGCATAAATGCTATGTCATTTGGAAATTACAAATGAGAGACTATCAACTAATTTATCTTATCTGAGCAACAAATCACCCCCCATTCCAAGAAATGAATAATTGAGCACCAGTGGAAAAATTTAACATTAATTGAATTATCTGGGTTATTTGCACTCACTGAAATCAAGGACTCTAATAATTTCAACATGTCAATGTATGGAGCCTATACATAAATGTGTGTACAAAGTTGTTGAGTAAAAGGAATTGATAGATACAAAGAAGCAATTGAATGTATTAAAAGTTAGAGTGCAAACTCTAGCCATCATCACCTGTCAAAACTCCTTGCAAGATATTTCATTTTTATTATTTATATCATCCACATACACATCTATTTGTTAAGTTGACAAATAAGTATTTTTAATTATCAAAAAGTTCAGATTCCAGTTTTATTAAAAATATCTTTAGAACCAAAAATGATGAGTCACAGTTCCTTTGTAACTATATTTTTTTAATATGATAATATAGGTTTAAATGGGTATGTCTTTTGTAAAACAATATTTTAAACCAAAACTCACATAGCTATTTTCAGTTTACCAGGTACAGAGGACATCAACACAGATGCATCAGAAGACTGGTATCATATGTAAGAGACATTGCTAACTTCTATACGCATAAAAAAACCTCTATAATTTTAGTTTTAACTTAAGTGTAAATGAAACAGAGGAATAGAGAAAGACTGAAATGATTACGAGACTAAATATTTTATTTAAAGAACCATAATCTGTAATACAGGACTTTAAGTGTACTTTAGAACAGGGAGAGAAAATACGGTTTCCTCAGTAGTAAAAGCCTTCACATATCGAATAAATGAATAAATGAAGTGGGTAATACTTCTAATTCCAGAAACACCATATTTTTACTTCACTGAAATATGCTAGAAAAGCTATTATTTGTATTAGACCTGCAGAGGCAATGAAGTAACAGTATGGACAAAGAAGATGAAAGTCCAGGGTCTACATGATTGAATTTCCTGGTAAAATGCATTAGGTTTTACTTTCAACTGCTTTCAATAGTGAAAAGTAATGCAACTGCAATACTAGTATATTGCATTGCTTTCATATTGTACAATGAGCTATCCATGTCCAGAATTATTATATAAGTGAAAAAACAAAAGAGAAAAAAATATATGGTGTGTTTAGTCATGAAATAGGCTTGCAAAGATCTCAATTTAAGGGAACTCAAAGTTTTCCCTAAAGTATAAATTTGCAGGTAAAGTTTTTCAAGTTTTTTCAAACAGTTGTTTATTTTACTACAGGGAGATTGAAGACAAAAGACGCTTTTGGGAAAATATGACTTTGACTACTAATTCATAGTGTAGGGGAGGGCATGGTTTCTTTGCAGAGGAAAGATCTTAGAAGGTGTGATAGGATGTCTGAGAAAAAGTGACTTTCTGAAACTTTCTGGAGACAGGAGAAGTCTTTAAACTTACCAATTAAAAATGAACTGCAGTTCTTTGGTTATCTAGGAAAGCCATTGACTAGTCATTATTCACCTTCGCTGTGCTATTTGTATTACTTTCTACAAATTGTTTTCTATTCATTCTCATTTTCTTTTGCATATTATCTGAAGGATGAGTAACAATATGAATTTCATGTAAAACTTCTTGTGAAAACCTTAAACTTTTTGAGCTATTTCATAAAATGTACATAAATCTGATTCCAGGGAAGGTTTATATAATTTCATGAAATCACATACAAAAAACAACAGTCAAACTAAAGGAGCAGTATTCCAAGTAAGTATGAAGTACCACCCAAATTAGAGGAAGGATTTTGTGAAGAACATGTGAAACAAATATTTGTCTACAGCAAGACTAACTTTGTGTCATCTCCCAAGAAATCGCCTATCATTTGTCAATCCTATCAGATGATGCTGTAACTACCTAAGTGCCTTAACAATATTTCTTTAACAATTTAGAAAGTTGCACTCTGTGATGAAATACCCTGGAAGCAGCATGAGATAGTTCACTTTCACTACACTTCAAAACTAAATTATTTACTTAAAAAAGGCAAAATCCCACAAAAAAAGTATACAGCCATAAAATATATACTGGTACAAAGCCCAATATTATATATCATTGAACAATAAACTTGTGATAGATGCATAAACTGCAGAGTAGCTGGGGAGGGGGGAGAATATTTTTTATATTTTAGCTGTGTATTTCCATCTTTTTCAATAATGAAGTCTTCTTATAAGACAAATTTTATTCATGCTGTCTTTACAGAATCATGGAAGACTACTGATTTTATTTATTCCACCAATATTTGATTCAAACTTTTCAAGAAAACTGACCTATCCAAATTTAGACTGGGATTAGAGAGTTGATATCATCAACTCATATGGATATCATCTAACTATTGACCTTTTCTTCCTTCTACTTTCCTTTCTCCCCTTACAGCATTTTTCAAATCTTGTTCTTACAACATAAACTAAGAAAAAAGAAAGAATTCTTTGACTACACAGTTCAATGCTCTTTTGTAACTTTTGTGTGGTTTAAAGCTAAAATGGGTACTGAACAGACTTAAATAGCCATTTCTGATGGTAATGGGACAAGTTTCATTCATAATTTCCTTTCTAAGACATGTATGGTTCAGTGTCCAAACAAAGTTGTGGGGTTTTTATGCTGGGGTTTTTTGGTTTGTTTTTTTTTTTAGTACTAGTATTTCTGATTTCTTCATTAAATAACCTAGTTAGCAGGAAAGCATTGGTTTTGACCAGTCATTTAAATATGTCTCATAGGTGTGGCAGTGATTGAAAAGACAAATGTTCATCTAATATTGAAAACAGACAATCCTATAAGCAATTAAAAAATTTAAAACTGCTACCAAAAAGTAAATCTTCCCTAGCAGATTCTTTCCAGAAAAACAACAGTTTTTCAGTTATGCTGTTGCTAATTCAATTCCTCTCCTACTTAGTGCTAGATAGGAAGAGGTTTTGCAAGAAAAATAACTTGGAATTTTTTAACTGAAGAAACTCTGAAAAAAATATCTACTCTTCTGTTGAGCTGACAGTGTCAAACTTTACTCTTTGAAGAACAGATTCTGTTGCTGGCCACCCTGTACCTTAATAAGGTCTCATTAGTATCTTGTTATTCTTCCTCTTCATGGATAGAAAAAGCATTTCCCTTGGAGTGCTCCCTCTCTCCTGACAGTGTCAAACTTTAGAAGAACAGATTCTGTTGCTGGCCACCCTGTACCTTAATAAGGTCTCATTAGTATCTTGTTATTCTTCCTCTTCATGGATAGAAAAAGCATTTCCCTTGGAGTGCTCCCTCTCTCTTCCAGATCAGGCAGAGTTAATAGCAGTATCACGTGCCTTCTCCCTAAGAGAAAAAAAGAGTGATGGCTATGTGCTTCCCTTAGTAATGTCCATTGTTTTCCTTAATGACACTGGCAACAAAATTATATAAGTGATGGTCCTGGAACCTTAAGATGTAATTGCAAGCATGAAGAAGACTAAGGCAATCCCACACGACGAATTCAGTATCATTGTTTGGACCTGAAGATATTTCAAATTCCAAATGAGAAAAATTCACTTAGAGTTTCATTTCAGATTTTTAAACATCAAGGTTTTCTTTCATAAACTAGGAACTTAATTCAAAATTGCAGACAAGACAGAATTTTTTTGAGCTATGAGCCACCTCAGTAAGCGTGCTGGCTTCTGGTGGGAATGAGCTACTCTCCTGCAGAGAGCTGGCTGGCCCAAAGTGACCAATGGATCCTGATTCATTCCATGATACATCAAGCTCAGTGGTCAGTTTGCAAGGTGTGCTGTCTGCAGCAATTTGCAAGACGCAAAGAAGTGACACGGAAGGAGTGCTGGGTTCAGGATTTTGGGGGCCAACAGATAGCTTTGCTGACAGCTCCCTTTGTTCACTTTACAGCAGGCTATTAGCAGAGAAGCAGCGTCCTGTGTTAGGCTAATTGATTTTTTTGGGTGGGGGTCGGGGGTGAGGGGAGGAGGTTGGAATTTTCTTTCTCCCTGGCCTCTGCTCCCAGGCTCAGGTTTGGGGGGGTTCTCTCCGCTCGGGGGCTCAGAATTGGTTGTTGGGTTTGGGGTTTTTTTTTCTCTCTCCTTGGATTTTCCTTGCTGTTTTGGAATCTGGTTGTGTCGGTCCACAGGTGGTGAGACACCGTATCATATGTTCTATATTTTGTTGTTTTAATTACTTATTAGCAGTAGTATTGTTAACATTACTATGTTTAATTTATATAATTAAATAGTTCTTATCTGAACTTTTTACTACCTTCTCTTGTTTTTTATCCTCTGACCCTTCCTCACTGGGGAGGGGTTTGGTAGGTGAGAGGGAGACTGGTGGTATTTAATTGCCAGATAAGGCTAAACCCTGACACTGAGGTGTTCATGAAAAGCCTCATACAGTGAGACTATTTACTGTAAAGATGACAAACTACTTCCAGTAGATGTGGGGACATTTCAAAACCATTGCACATATAAAAAGGAAATATATCTTCAGTATGGTCTTGCTTAAAGATGTACAAATCATCCTGAATGCAAGTGATCTGTGTGGAAAGATTATAGAAATGGCAGGTGCAAAGAGACTTGTCTACCATATGAAAGAAATCTTGTGTTTTAAGAGTAAGATCTTCACAGAATAAGAAACCAATTTCATTTACAACAGTAATTCATTAATAAAATAATTTCAGTCCACTCTACCCAGAAATAGGACTATGTATCTGGGCAGACAGATTAAAATTGGAATACTAACATCTTCCCGGGAGTGATGCCTTCTTTAATCAGTCTTCAGAATCTGGAAAATGTCTCAACATCAGAAGGATATCAACCGGTTGGAGTGAGTCCAGAGGAGGCCACGAAGATGCTCAGAGGGCTGGAGCACCTCTGCTATGGGGACAGGCTGAGAGAGTTGGGCTTGTTCAGCCTGGAGAAGAGAAGGCTCCGGGGAGACCTTATAGCACCTTC
>NW_010232857.1:17770-36503 GCF_000690775.1 Eurypyga helias | reverse complement strand
GGGGGGGGACTTTTTACAAGGGCTTGTAGTGACAGGACAAGGGGTAACGGGTTTAAACTGAAAGTGGGGAGGTTTAGATTAGATATCGGAAGAAATTCTTCATGGAGAGGGTGGTGAGGCACTGGAACAGGTTGCCCAGAGAAGCTGTGGATGCCCCATCCTGAATGAGGCTTTACCTGGTCTAGTGCAAGGTGTCCCTGCCCATGGCAGGGGAGTTGGAACTGGGTGATCTTTAAGGTCCCTTCCAACCCAAATCATTCTGTGATTCTGTGATATACACAAAAATATATGGCAGGGGTGAATTTGCTTAGTTATCTGTAGCACTATAAGAAACATTGCTTTTTTACCACAGACTGACTGATATTTTGTTATTTATACAGCCTTTTGCTCCATGTCCACCTGTTTCTCTCCCTTGAACTATTATTCTCCTTTAAACACACCGTATACTATTTGCTCTAAATATTTTTTTGTTGTTGTTGTCATATGCCTACCTTCACTGTGGCATTTAATTTCTTGCAAAAGACATTTATTGTTGCATATATAATCCTTAACTGTGAATATTAGCTATTAATTAAAGCCAATAATATTCAATGTGTCGGTTGGCATATATCATGTGCCTTAGGGATATAATTCACCCAACTCAGTAGGCGTGAAATTTCAATTTTCATTGGCATCTAGAAGCACATTTATGTCACTGGAATTCCCTCTGTTGTTGCCTTAAATATTTTAGGAAAAACTTCATCTAATGTTGCTAATCCTGGAATCAATCCTTGTGTCTAATGTGGCAATTACAGTTCAGTATTTCTAGGAAGGGCAAAACCTACTCTTTTCTGTTATAAAATCAAAGAGGACTCTGAATTACATGGAAGTGAGAGGAAGGTAGCACTGAACTACAAATAAGATTTGTCTTTTGTCCTAAATCATAGCCCCAGACATTTTTTCCTTGTTTATTTATTTATTTAACTTTACTCCTGAAACATCAGTGGAATAGATGACTTTATAGGTTAGAAAACCCAATATAGAAAACTGAACTGAACAAGTGTATTAAAGATTAAGGGAGAGTTGGGAGAAACAAATGATAAAAAGTAACACTTTTACAGAGTTACACAACCTACACAATGTTTCTGCCTAGGAAAATGAGTCAGATGGGAATCTAATCTTTATTTTACAGAACTAGGTTTTATCATCTACTTAAGGAATATATGAAATATATATATAAGAAAAATTACTAGAAACACTGTTAAAGGAATAACATTACTTTTTTTTCCTCATTAAGTACCATAGGAATGTTATTCCGTCTTCACCACAGGAGGACCGTTATGGAACATTAAGTACCATAGGAATGTTATTCGGTCTTCACCACAGGGAACATTCAGGAGGACCGTTATGGAGAGTGAAGCACTTCAAGAAACAGAGTAAATCTTCCGTCTATATTCTCCCAAGAGGACCCAGGAAGGGTCTTGGGTTGTCTGATGAGTTATTGAGTGAGCCCCAGGCAGACAGTTGTCCTCTGAGAATGCTAAGGCACACAGAAACTCTCAGATTTGTAATAACCATTTATCTACTTAATGACATAGACCAAAGGATATTTCTTGACTGCTGAGTATGATCTGAAGTGTAACTCATGTTAGTAGAAAGAAGCATTAACTAAACTGGTGTTAAGCTACTAAACAAACTCTACTGTTCAAACATTAAGACCTGAAGTCCTTAGTTGGATGGCAGGTGAGTAAGAACTTTAAACAATGTAGGTTAACGCTGAGTAGCACAGAAGACATTCAAAGATGCTCATTCATCTGTGTATTCTTCAGACCTAGCTCCAGGTCTGAAGACTGCTGAAGACCTCATAAAATTACAGTGTTTAAAATATCTCCCTGGTCCCATCATACTGATTCACAGCCTCTTGCCTCCAATAAAAATATTCTGTTTAAAATATGAGATATGAAACAATCCAGTTGATGCAGAGTGAGTGAGGTGTAACAGGCAACTACTGGAATTAAAATGCTAGGGCTGAAGTTGGGTCAATTTATTTTCAAATGTAAGAAGATTGCTCATCCCAGAAAGAACATAGCTAGACATAAAATTTCAGGACAGGGAGACAAAACTACAAAATCATCAGAAGGACGGAGACATTTACAGTTTTTGCATTTTCAGTGTAGCATAAAAACATCCAGATCAACTGATTACATAAAGTTATGTTGAAATTTCTTCAGAAACACACAAGATGTGGCAAAATGTCTCATCACTATTTATTCCTAAAACTATTCATCCTGTATGATCCCTTGATACAGCCCTATGACCAGAGATACAATTGAACTCTTGCTGATTACTATATAATAACTTTAAAATTAAATAGTAGGCAATTTTCTTCTCTTAGCATATTATAAATATTATGCTAGTTCTCACAATGTACTAAATTCTGTACATTCATTGCATATAAAGGTCTCAAGACGTTTAGGTCTTGAGAGTCCACAGATTTTATCATCACAATTAACTAAGAGTAAATGACATCTACTGAGATTCTGACAAGTATTCAGATGTTTTTGCATTTTATATCTAAATCTAATGGTATATTCTGTTTGTTTAAAGAAACCACACTTAATATTCATGCTAAAATTAGAGATTTAAGAGTTCAAATCTTTCCTTCAGAAAATGTTTGGTATTAGACATTTGTGTTTGCATGTTTTATTAATATTTGCATATGTCATAAGGAGCCAAAAGAAAAAAGTATGTATATTATGTAAAGAAAGTTGTTTTTATTCAAACATGTAATAATTGATGTACTATATTGATTCATGATGAAGCACTTACTCATCATTGGTCTTGAAACAGGGAGAATTGACAGCTTTTCCTACACCTTTAAAGAACTGTTGTTTCCACCATAAAAATGTCACTCTTTGATTAAATGCGTCTGAAGATTTGTCTAGCAATCACTGTTAAGTTTATTTCTGTCTTTTGTACAAAGCAGAAAAAAACAATATTTTTAAATTAAAAATTAACACATGTAATAAATTTATCAGCTTTGCTTGTATTGCATTCTTATTCAAATGTTAAATTTTTGATATATTCTCATGAGGAGTTATTTCAGCATAAATTTGATCTGAAAAGTCACTCAAAACTACAAAGAAAATCTTGAAATTAAAATTAGAACCTAATTAATCTTTAGCATAACATCATTATGGTTCATATTTCCTTTATTCAACCAAGAAATGTTAGTAGATGACATAATGTCTGAGAAAATGTCAAAGTCGGCAGGAAAGATTCTTTGACCAGTTAAAATCACTCTTTGAGGTTATACCACTATTACTGACATCACCAATAACAGAAAATGTAATTTTCTAAATGTATGCAAAGAACATTTATTTTACTTGGAAGTATTAAAAAAAAAAAGAGAGAGAAAGAAAAAGGGGGGGAAAAACCCCACAAAAACAACCTAAAAAGAAACATTTATTAAACAGAATATTGTATTGAACACTGTGATATGAAAGCATACCTGCTCCAAAGGGCACATGGTATGTGGTAGTGGATTAGGAAAGATCAGCCTTTTCTGATAAACTCCCTGCGGTGTGACTGGTAGAAAAAGACTTGCAAAAACCAAGTAGAAAATTACCAGCATCTATCACAGTGAGAATAAAATGTTACAAAAGCCTGTAAAAGCTGTCAGAAAGAACAAACAATTCTTGATCCATAGTAGTTAAAAGAGGTCTGTAAACAAAGCAGGTTTTATTTTCATTTCAAACAGTCCTGTGATCAGACTGAAGTGAGATAACAGCTGCTTAAATAGAGTTAACAAGCCAGATACTTCAAACTCAATGAAATGCTACTGTACAGTATGGTATTGCAGTTTGTTTTTAATGAAAATCAGCTTTCTGGCTACAAACAATTTGTGTTAGCAAAACTTCCATAACAACACTTGAAATTCCACAAAGAAGGAACTGTGAACAGTGATGGTGGGGAAGCAAAATATTTTAGGTTAAAACTTTGGTGTTTAAATAGGATATAGGTTTATTTTTTCTGGTGATTCTTTTGTCACCTATATTTTCAGATGACAGCATTCATGTTTGAAAGTTGCTAAGAATGGATGCTAAATTACTGAATTCCTTTATATAAATATATAAGGATTGTTACAAACTACAATTGTTTTCAGTTAATCGTAACTGATAAGATTTCCAATCTGTTACTGAATTACCACTCAGGAAAGATCTTCCTCTGCTTTTCCACTGGCCATGATGTTCCACCTGCCCAAGTCACACTGAGCAGTTTATAACCAGAGACTGAAGTACAAGCTGCACATATATGAGAAATTTCACTTTATTGATCTCCAGTTTCAATGGTAGGACAAGATTAATCACTTTATGTTCCAGGCTGGAAGAAATAATTCCAGTTTGGAAAAACATGCAATCTAGGAAGAAGAGCGTTAAGAGAACATAAACTAAGCAGAAAGACACGGAGATCATGACTTTGCCTTATATGTCAGGCTTATCACTATGAATTTTTCTTCCAAGTCTCACCAGCACTCTACCTGCTGCCTGTTACACTGTACTGTTTCTAACACATACTTAAGAAAAAAGTTCTAACACCAGTTTAACAAAAAATGAAAACTGTCAAAGAAATGTTTCCTGCTTCTTCCCTTTGAAGTAATTCCTTTCCTCTGCTCTTTCTCACATACTTCCCATAGATTCCCACCAGAAGTCAAGATAAGGACCTTGGACCACTGAGATTCTGAGAGTTCATTATTTAACTACTACTAAGTACTACAACCACATGAGTAAAATAACTGTTTCAAGCTCTTGTTCTTAAAAGAATAAATTTGTGACCCTTGTCAAAGCACTATTTTCTTTCTTCGCCTTGCACCACACTCTTTATTCATGAAAATGTCTCCATTGTGACCATTACCTACAAGTACCTTAGAAGACCTTGTGAAGTAATCAATAAATCTGTGTTGAGAATAGCTTCAGTAACCACAACAGATGACACTTGGGTCAACAACTGAACTAAGGAAAGGGAGTGAGCTGTTGGAGAATACTCATGGAACTTAGAGACACAATCCTGTGCCAGGCATGGTGCAAGGATTATTTTGCAAGTGAAGGGATTTAGCAAGCAAGTTTAATTCTAACATTCCCTAATTTTTAATAACTTAACTTTGTAGGTATCCCAGTGTGCTTCAATACACCATTTTGAGTGCAGCATATGTCTTTTGACATGTATAAACATTCTTATAATTAGTACTCACAGGGTTTATTTATTATGAATTGTGTCCAATCCAGTTTGGCTTCGTATTGTCCAACTCCCAAGTATCTTTTGCTGCAAAGGACATCTTGGAAATCTATAAATGTTAGGGGATCAGTTGAAATAGCCTGCCTTGGCAAACTCACTGAAACATATCTGTCAAGCACAGCAAAAGCCTTGTAAAATGCTCCTCCACTGTAGGCCACAGAATGGAGCTATAATAAACTCTGACCCATAAAAAGTCATGTAAACATTATAACCTAGTTTTACTAGCCTTTTAAGTGCCAGGAGCAATTGATCTTATACAGTTTAGGTCTTTCAAGCTTCCAAGCCTCTGTGAGCACCTGGGATCCTACATGGGTGTTCAAGTGCCACTGGCTTTGGAAGCCTAAAATCGGAACAGATACAATGCTATCAGCTATTTAGCTATTCACTCCAGGCAGTTGTCTGATACTCCTCACAGAAAACATTTTAAAATGAAGTACCTATAGAAATCAACTGACTGTTTCTTTATTGTTAATCAAAATAAATGTCTATCCAATCTCTAGCTGCTCCCCTAAATTGCCTCATCTGTAATACTGGTAGAAAAGGGTTTTTTTTTGGGGGGGGAAGAGAAAAAATGAGGAAAAAAAGAAAAATGTTTTAAATTTAGAGTAACAGTGTCAGCTCTCTGATCATGACAGCTTCCCTAAGGTTCAATGTTGCTGTTCGTTTTGAGAAAAATGCTGCAAACCTTAGTCCTCAGGGGAAACTGAAGTTCACTTCAATGCACTTCAGTGGGATTTTGGCCTGAGTAATAGTTGAAGGATTTAGCTCACTGCTAACTTCATGAACAAACAACATGAATTTTACAGCTTCTGATTTCTGCCAAATACTTACCCCATTAAATTGCTGTGGGAAATCAGCCATACAATTAAAACCTATTTTATGCCTTCAATAACGTTAATGAAGCAATTGTGGCTTTCAGAATTTTATATATGTTTGTATATATATGTGTGTATTTTGCTGTCACTGCAGCAGCTGCTGTTGGCCTCAAACATCTCTTAAATACATAGACTTAGCAGTGGAGGTGTATATGACTGTGATGGTCATTAAACCTCATTAAAAAAAGGAAAAAACCCTCCCCCATATAGTCGGTTGCCATAACATAAACAAATTTGCTACTTATTAATACATGTACTCTATTCCTTCCATTTTGGTTAAAGAAAATTAAAATATAAGAGGAATGAGGAGGTAGCATTCAGAATTTGAAACTGGTTTCCAGACAGCTTATCTTTTCCAGCAAGGTTTTGACTCCATATCTGAATGTAACCTAATTTTTACATGTCAGTGTCTGGACCTGAATCTAAATGAAGAAACTCATATCTATTATTTGGTTCAGTGCATTTTTCACTTTTGAATCCTTACACCATAAAACACTTTGGATGAGGAACAGTTTTTTACTTCAGTAGGAACTCTCATGTAAGACAGCAGGCAAACAGATCTCCAAAATAATGAAATTCTTATCTTACTGTAAAAATGGTTGTCATCAGGGAAAAATGTTCAAAATTCTGCTTATGATTTTTGACAGAATGACACAGGCAAGATTTTGGCCAAAGATTTTGGTTCTGAGAAGCAACTACAGACAGTTGAAAAAATTGCAATTCTGTTCTGGGATGTAATATTCAGTTTCTGTGCATTTACCTTTGAGATCCAAGTATAGAAAGAATGGCCTGAACTTCAGAAGAACTGAATATACTTCTCTACCCAGAACCAGAGTTGCAGTGATCATCTCAGGATCATAATACCCATCTTTAGAGCATTTATATTTTCAGAGCTCTACCACTTAAAAGAGATTCACAATCCTGAGTTGAGTGGCTAGGGTCCATGAGAGAAAGTGCAAGAACATTTGGACACCTGAGGTTGGAATTTGTAGGAAGTGGCTTCCTGAAGACAGAATGACATAAGCCAACAAGTTAAAGATATTTGCACAAGGAATTATTTAGTATAGTTTCTCCATCCTAAAGCCAATGTTAAGTCACAACACTCTCTATGGGTGAAAAATGGGAACTCAAATTTAGTCACAAGAAATGAAAGTTCTTGACTGTAAGTCTTCCATATTTAATAGTTAGTTAATTATCACTTTTCAGTAAAAACAAACAAAAACCAACACAAAAACACAAATAAACAAACAAAAAGAAAAAACCCTACAAACTACTTCTATTTCTGATCAGATTTGGCAAGTTAAAATTTGTTTTGAGCCCAACTCCTGTAATCAGGTAGGTAGGTAAATTATGTTGGAGAATCATCATTTAGAGCATTTCAAAAGATAGTGAACTTTCCAGCACTCCTGGTGTTTCAGTGATGATATGCATGATCTCCTTCAGTAACTTTGGCCACCTAAATTAACCATGGGAAATTTAGGAACAAGGGTGGCTGCCAGAGGTATATGAAAATATTGGAAATAAGAAGAAACATTCATTCATTGAAATCTCTCTCTCTAGTATCTAACTGCTGGTTCTAAAACTTAATTTTGCATTTATGATCTGCCACTTCCATATATCTATCAGGTAGAGGCTGGGGTGTTCTCTCTTTGCCTTTTTTACAGAAGTGTAATTCTTCAATACTACTTGCATTTCGGAATTATGAACATTACAAAATAAATTATTAGTCATCCTTTTTTTTCACCTTTTTAACAAGCTCATGTATTATGTACAGAGTCAATCAGTCTGAATAATTTTCTTCTCATAACAGAGAACATGTATAAAATTGCTATGCTTTCACTTTGTGGAAGTTGTTTCACTGGTGCGGATACAGAGGTGCTAGGAAACGCCTGTTAATATTTAGCTGTCCTTGAAAACAGAATCTGATATTTAAATCCAAACAGTACGCTGACATCTTGGCCTGGCTGGTGTGTAATTTAATTTGTGCTGGTAAGAGTCAGAAGCCTGTAGAAAACATGAGATGAACAATAGCTGTTTAAGTCCAGCTTTACAAAATCCTTCAGAAATTAAATAGTGACTCTCTGCCCTATGGACCCACTGTCCCTTTGAGGGCCACCCATCTGGGCACTACACCTGAAAACTGGATTTTGGCTTTGGGTTTTTACTGCTGCCCTTTCCAATGTACACATTTTTAGACAAGTCTAGAAACAGAACAGAGGAGGAGCAGAACCCTATTCTAGCCTCAGCAGTTATATTCCAAGACTTGCATATTATTTTTTCATCAACTTTTTTTAAAAAAACAAACAAACAAACATAAAAGACCCCATTATTTTATAACTCATACTTTTTCAAAATTGTACTATACTTACATTTATAATGTTGTCCTAAACAAGCAAATATCTTGCCCATAACAAAACCTTGCAAAGTGAATTAATAAATACATTAATTCAGGCAAGAAGCTCTAAGAGGCATTCATAACGTCAAGCAAGTTTGAACTAATTACAACTTAACTTCTAAACATCGGCACAGTCAGCTACCTCTGGAGAAATTAGTACCAGAGGGAAGAATGACATTCCACCAGTTTTGCCAACAGATCCCTATGCCAGCACTTTTGAACAGCTCAGTTGTTTGTTCCTTTGTGCTAGTTTAGTGCAATTCTCCTACATGCCCTCAGCTGCAGAATATCAGAGAATTTGTAGAGCCAAAATAAACACATTTTTAGTGTCAACACACTTCACAGTTCCCACCCAGTAGCAATATAATAACTTTCAACTTAGATTCTAAAGTCCTGTGAGAGTGACCTGAAAAGCAAGTTTCATATCAAGAAGTAAATTTACTGTGGAAACTGCTGGGATTTTTTTCTTATCTGTCTTCCTATTCAGTTAACATTAATCACACTCAGCCACTTAATTCAAATCAATACTCCAGGGGTCTCACAAAGCCTGTCACTCCCTAGCTCTGTTAGCTGCATATACATTATATTCTTACATTTGAATAAAGGCTTTTACCTCAATGCCCTGAAAATTTGTGACAATAGCAACATGATGCTGAACACTGATTTCTGTTACAAAACTGCTTCACCTGCCAGAAGGAAGACTGAATGGTTGAGGTAGAACAACAAGGTTACTGGCAGTGTGACTAGACAGTATTGCCAGGAGGTCAAATACTATCAGGCTATTCCAGCCAAAACCAAAAATTTGGAAATGTGATGTGGCAGTACACAGTTTTGTTTCCTAACCCCAAAGCAGCACAGTATCCTATATTATTTCAACCAGACCACCGCCTTAATAGCTAATCATTATATTTAAAATTATATCAATTAATTTGAAAAATACCTCGCTCTTTCAGGATTCAGTTCACAAATTACACTATTCACAATCACAGATGTTGGAATCTTATTCGTCATTTGGATTCATCATATTTTCATTGTTTCTCTTTTCCCACTCTACATACTGCTTCTCAAACGTATACTTGTTCTCTACTATAAAGACACGCTCAGAATGTTGGAGCTATTCAGCCTGAAGAACAACAAGCTCCAGGGAGATGTTACAGAAGCCTTCCAGTACCTGAAGGGATTTTTTTATTTATAAGAAAGATTTGGTCAAACATTTGAGCTGGGCCTGTTGTGATAGGACAAGGGATAATGGTTTTAAGATCATCTAGTTCCACCCCTCTATGCAATAGAGTATACAACTATCCTTGTCCTTTACACCCTATCTAAGAATCAATTTACAGGAATTGCACTTCTGCAATTTTTTTTTTTTACTCTTTGGACATTCAGTGATGAACTTTGTATTCAGAAGTCTCCCTTCCACCAGATTTTTTCCATTTTCTCTTAAAGCAAGTGTCTTTCTTCTAGAGTTAAGCATCTTTGTTGAAATGTCTTTTGGAATCCTCCTGCCAACCCACTCGCTTCTGCAGTATAAAGCAATATTTACGTTAAAAACACTTGCAATAATATAAAATGCAGTATGTGTATAGTTTTTTCTTAACACAGATGGGTTTTTAAACCTTTTTAATCCTTAGTACCTTTAATTTTCAGGTATGATTATTATTAGACTAGTTTAAAGATTTTAGTTGTTATATTTAATTTCATTTTTTAATACAGATAAAATATCATTAGTCAGCTTTAGAAAAGTGTTGCCACGGACTTTGTGCAGTAAGTAAATCTTTTAATTGTTAAGGAACAAGTCTGAGATTTCAAAGCAGGATAAGATTCAGTCTAGAAAGATTAGTAAAACCTTCCTAATCTGACTATGTAG
Organism: Eurypyga helias; assembly: GCF_000690775.1. Lineage (NCBI taxonomy): Eukaryota > Metazoa > Chordata > Aves > Eurypygiformes > Eurypygidae > Eurypyga > Eurypyga helias. Next base: position 26,092 of record NW_010232857.1, on the reverse strand, counting down.
GTGAGTCATTAGAAATAACATTTCATCTCTTGAAACAGTCCCAGTGCTTGGTAACTCCTCACAGATGTGTTAATCAGTGGTTAACTATAGCAAGGTTATTATTGGCAACACATTTGTGGAGAACTTATTTTTGCCTTTGACTGCAGTTATATTATTTTCCAACATATTTCCAAGTAATAAAAGCCCTCAGGCACACCACCTGATTTGGATTCCTGCTAACTTTCACCTGTCCCTAAGCATGTGAAAAAATCTGCATTAGTTTTGATGGGAGTTAGGCTTTTCAAGGTAGAGAATACTTTCCTCTAGGGCACCAACATAATTACTTTACATGGTAACTAACAGAGAAGTAACAGATACTTTGTAGAAAAATATACTACTGTTTCCTTTAGTACAAAAATAGTAACTGATGGTCTCATTGGATACCACGTTTTGCCCTCTGATCTGATTGCTATTTTGCAATTTCCATTTGAAAATATCTCATGTCATTTGTCTCTGTAGTTTCTTCTCACAGGTATCGTCAATAACTCTCCATAAAGAGATATCCTTTCGTATTTTGCCTAAGTTTAAAGTGTCCTCAGAGTTTTAAGTTTACCTTTCTCTGATAGTTTATTATTAAAAAAAAAATCAAAAACCACCCACAACATCCCAAAAATTAGAACATCTTGTGGCAGACTTATTTTGAGCAAAATGAAACTAATTTACATGGCAACCAACACACAATATGGTTAGTGTCAAACAGTTCAAACATATGTCTCACTTCAAACAGAACAGAAGGAACTTTTTCTTTTAATATAGTTGCCCTATTTTTTTTTTTTTAATAATATGAATAGCTTCTTCATAGTTACCCATTTGTACTTCTCTGTTTTCATGTCTGGTTTTTTTAAGAAAATTTCCATGTGATTGTGCTAGGTAGACCTACATTGTGAAGAGCTGTATCCTGTTACTCATGTATGCATCACGAATGCATATTTATGAAATTGTTTTGTTTATGCGGTTGATTTTGCCTTTGCACAAACAAATACTATATATATATATACAGAAAATATACTGTACTAATTTTAAGTACACTGCATTGTCAAACCAAATCCTTACCTACATATACAAGTATATATGCATAGATGTACCTGTATCTATGTATACTTCTATGCCTACATACCTGCATATTCAGTTTAAGTACATGTGCTTAAACTATTTGGACACAAAACAATTCTTATACTTTATAGGACAATAATTTACTTTTTCCTTTTAATACATTCTGTAATCAGACACAGCAGCTGCATATAGCCTAAAAAGACTCCATATAGAGTAGTGTTTGAAATTAATTTAAATAATATTTCCGTTTACACATACTAGCACCTGAGGCTAGCTGAAGCATAAAAGCCAGGTCGTTTAAACTGCTTAGGGCCATTTCTGTTATAAACAGAGCTGAGAAATACAGAGCCATTACTCATTTCCAAAATACAAATTAAGTTACCTTTCATGCAGACCATACTACAATGCATAAATTAATGAGATTGCCAACCTAAATTTAAATTTGAATTTTGTACTAGTTTTCCTTACAGTGCACTTCACCAAATTGCATAACTTCCTTATGAACAGACCTTCCCATCTGAGATACAGTTACTCAAATTAGCAAGATCATGTGCCTCTGGTAGGCTACAAATATTAAGGATGATTAATTTCCCCCCCCAACTCCCCCAACAAATTAAATTTTGCAACTTTGCTGTGTCTGGTACAATGCAAAAACATAGGGTTCATTGTTCAAGTTCCTGAATGGCTTTCATTTCATGTGAAGCAAAGGAAGTTGAGAAAATTTAATATGCAGCAGCATTTTTGCATCTGAAATTAAGCTGTTATGATTTAAACTTGAATATATAGGTTTCATTTGTATGCCTAATGATCCATCAACTGTTTTCATTTTAAATATATAAAAAAGTGTGAACTTGAATTGCTTCCTTTAAGGACAAATAAGTAAAAGTGAGTTTCTCTTTCTCATGCTGGCTCCCTACAGTAATGCACAATGACACTCATTGGCCATTCATAGGTTTTCTGCATTGTTTAACTATTCCCACATGTGCATGCAAATTGATTTTTTTCTGTTGTAGCCCATTGAGCTGCACAGGTGCCTTCCATCATCTTATGAAAAACAACAGACTAAAATATAGCATATTGTCTTAAATGCCAGCTTTCTACTAAAGTGCATAGTCTTCAAAGGACAGACTAAAGGTAAGTACCATTCTCTAAAGCTACAGGCAGCTGCAGAGTAAACCAGTTAATTCTAAGTGCAAATAGTATTTTCTTTGGTTGTTGTTGTTGCCCTAAATGTTCTTTCTGGTACTCTTCTGCATCTGCCAAAATATCTGCTGCAATATTGTATTCTTAAATAGTGTTATAGTGTGTAAGTACTAATACTACTATAGGTAATCCCTGTTTATCTGGTACCTTATTCCCAAGCGACTGTACTCATGTTACAGATTCATACATTGCTATGGCACTTTAATGCAATTGCTCTCAGAGTTTGAGATATTCACATATTTAATGGAGATACAGGAAAACTATCTGAACTGAGCTGCTTGAAGGATGATGATGCTGAGAACTGTATAATATGGTTACCTCTAGATGAACTCTAAACTTTTTTAAATTTTTTTATTTTATTTTATTATTATTATTACTACAGTAGAGGTTAAATCTGTAATAGAGGTTTTGGCTTTTGTGGTATCTGACTTTTCTGAAGAACAGACTTATTCTGTGGGGATCTGAGAACATTTGAGAGCTTAATTCGCTTCCCATTTAGTTTAATGAATGAAATTCCATTAGTTTGAAAGTTGCAAAATCAACCCCCAGATAAATAGGAACACTAAAGCAAGTCTTGTAATGCTAATTCCTGGTACTTATAAACCCTGCATTTATTTTTTATTTTGAAAGAACAGTAAGCCAGTTTACTCAGTACTGACGATATTCTGTCTTCAAAACTCCTTTAGAAAGAGCTCACTTGCAAATCGAGCTGAAAGGAACAATGTTCCTCTTTTCTTTTTGCCCCCAAACTTAACTGCAGGTGGTCAATGGAGCCCATAGCTAAAAGTGGTCACTGCATGACTTGTCCTTATACTGACTGGCACCATGATATGGAGTCCCTCTGTGTGTAATTTTTATTGGAAGATAATCAAAAAGTCCCACTCTCAAAGTCATAAGTGTTGCTTTCACCTCTTGGTCATATCACTGCAGGTATTTGTCTTCAAAGCAAAACTACAGGCTGACTAAATAAGTTAGAGATAGACATAAGATGTTACAGCATGATCCCACTTTATACAAGTGAGTTAAGGAACATTACTCAGATTCAGCCTCAAAATTGTACCCAGTATTTCTAGCACTGGTCATGAGTATGAGGTTTCCAGAGTGCAAGCTGTATTCTTTCTAACCCCCTTTATTCCACTCTTTTTTTCTGCCAACTCCGTTCCTCTATCTCATAGCAGTGGAATTGCTATATTGTAAGGGAATAACTGTGGCTTAGAACTCATTGTTAGTATTTACTGTCTTCTGGATGCTCTGTCTCTTTCAGGCTTTTATCTTAACTCAGCTGCCTCATTTACAGTCTGTTAACAAATATTTGCATGTGGCAAGAATATTCTTGATTTTGTTTTTTATTCACTACTGGAAACTAATTTAACAATAAATTACCAGTCTAGACTTTTAATACTTCAGTCTTCACACCTCACCTTTCCAGTTCTCATGTCTGACACCACTGGCAGATCTGCTACAGATCTGCTACACTCTCCTGGATACACCATTACCGGGTACTTTCTTCTAGATTTGAATGGAGACTTAATTGGGAATCATCATCCTGATCGTACCACCCAAAAAAAAGAAAAAAAGAAAAAATTTATTTTCAGGTAGTGAATTAATTTTCATGGATGGAAAGTCTAAAATTTTAATATTTTTTTCAGTCTGCATTGAGTTAAAATCTTGAAAGCATGAAATGTAAAGCCATTAAGGGCATACTGTCGTTATTCACTTTAAATGACCCATAGCAAAGGTCATTTGGCTGGTGTGTGGGCAACAGGCCTTCCTTCTCTTTCTATTAATTCAGACCAGGGAGCTGAAAAAGAATCCTTTGTATCTGAGATGAGGCCTCTCATGTATTGGCTGTTGAAGGGAGATCTCCTGATTCTCCTTGGCGGAACTATTTCACTATGTAGAACTCCATGTCTAGCTGATGGTCAAGCAGAGTGCTCACTTGCAAAGTTACCGCAATAGTTAAACTTTAGGTTTGAATCTGCCACCACAGCTGTGAAGAACTATCCATGATTTTCCAGGAAAGTACGCTCACTGCTGCTTACACTGGAGTATGTTAAGTATTTATTTCTCTTACACCAAGAAATCTATTCTTATCAAAACAGATAGGTTCCTGTGAAAATCCCTGTATCAGCTGCTTTTCCTTTCCTTTTATTTTCTTTTTTTCTCCTTCCTCCAGAGGGAAGAAAAAGAAAAAAAGAAACCAACAGATTTGGCTATGAAGTGTGCAATCAGTTTTAATAATAGGTGCTAATCTCATCAGTGCATGCCATTAGGGAAACATAATCACAAGTACCAGTCCATCATTTATACAACTCATTATACATCTCGCATCAGAAAGGTTAGTCTCAAGTGTCTGCTATACAGACACTCAAGTTATGAATGCTATTTTGTAATGAACAACAGCACACAACTATAGACTCAACTCCATCGTGCCTTTATGGCCTGGAATGTTTAAATGTAAGTGTTCCTTTAGTTCCAGCAGTAGAAGCTGAATTTAAGTACTGGTCCCTGCTGATGACCCTGTGAGCCAGGTGTAAATAGCCATGATTTGTTACACTTGGCCTCTGACACACAGTGAAATATTTGGAATATCTAAAGAAAATCCGTGGAGCTATATTTTAATTATATTCACATGGAGGGAGAAAAGTATAGACATTAAAAGAGAGAGATAGATAGGTAGATAGGTAGATAGATAGGTAGATTATTATAAACTCCTAACATTGTGTTGAATTGTTGTTTTGAAAAGAAGCTTTGAAGATTGCACTTGCTCATAACCTCAAATGAAGATCGATAGTAGTAGGTTTTATGGCAGAAAAGAGCACAAAGTGGAAGTACAAAAGCAATTCTAAAGATGTATGTATTAATTATATATTTTCATCATCTCCTTCTTCAGTGGCAAATAACAATTAGTTATTAGAACTGATTAGGTAAACAGTGACAAGGAAATAACTTGTTACAGAACTTCCATCCCACCTAATCTAGAGCAACATTTTACAAAAATGTGAACTTTTTACACCTTCAACAGGGAGTGCAGATATTTTCTTAATTACTAAAATAAATTTTAAAAAATAATAGTGCAACAACTAAGAATGCTTCACTGATAAGATCCTTAGCTCAGCCTGAAGAGTTGAGATCCCTCTTTCTCTTTCACAGACATTGAGTGTGTCTGAAAAAAAATGTCATGGGGTGAAATCAGTTAATTTAGGCACCCAGCTTGCTCACTGTACCTCAGAGTGACCAGTAAAGAAAATCTTCAACTTCCCTGTAAAGACAGTGGAGAGACATTAAGTGATTTTGAAGCCGTGAAAATGAGTGAAAACCTTATCTGCTTATATTTAGATATATATATTAGATGTTAAGTCCTTCTAATGATCCTACTGATAACTCTCACTGACAGCTGCAGTAGTGAAGTACCTTATGAGGACAGTTTCATTAGGCATTTGGTTAGATGTCTGCATTTAGCATGCTGTATCTGAGATAAATTTATCTGGATCTTGTAATTTCCTTTTGGTCACATTACAGTAGCTTGAAGTCAGCTCCCTATTATAGTGTCTTGCATGCCAAGGTACTTAATCCATTTTAGATAGCGGAGACAGAGCCTACATACTGCCTTTGAGGACTTTGGTTTGGTCTGGTTTATGGTTTGGTCTTGGGTTTTTTTCCCTTCAAAGGATACAGACATTTATTTGTGAACTGAAGTCTTAAGCTTGACAAGGTACTTTAAATAGCAAATGGAAAGAACAGAAGAGCCAATTTTTGTAAAAGGATGGTGACTTTAGACTTTGACTAGGGATTCTTGTGGAGGCTGAAAATTTGTTTGTCTTCCAGGATCATTATAAAAGTTCATGTAAAACAAATTAATGCACAGTTTGTAAGTACCAAACCTCTGACTCAGAGGGTCACTGCGCAGAAAAGTTTTGGAGACTTGGAGACTATTAAAAAGAGTGATCATTGAGTGTTTGCTTTGTTCTGCGACTCTGCGCTAAGTATCTGGTTTTGGAAAATGGATGCTAGAGTGTTTTGCCATCCTTATAATACTGTATATTAGTTAGCATTTTTCAGAGATCAGTTTCCCTAAACACCAAACTACCATGCTGCACTGATGTTGATTTAACAAGGCAAATAATAACACTGTGTGTGAAACTTCTGTATTATTCTGATTGCAACCACAGCAGCTGTAGTCCTCAGGCCTCACTGGAGTAGTCATTTATGCTTTCCACAGAAGTGGTAGTTTGGTAGCATACCATTATTTTGTTCTTACACTTAAAAAAATAATTCTGTCTATCCTGTACTCTTATTTATGAGGAGCTGTTCCTCACAGAAAAATATCAATCCTGTGCATAGGTATAAACAGACACTGTACTTGCATGTTCTATCAAAAAAAAAGCCAAACCCCACCCTAAAAAAAAAAACCAAAACCAAAACCAACAACAAAAAAAAGAAAACAAAAACAAGAAGGAAATACTGTTTTTTTGAAAGTCAGAATAAAAATTGAAATAAAAAAGGCATTTAATCAGGTAATTCTGTGTGCATGTATGAAAGACTAACCCCTTCTCTTCCTGATAACCTTCCTTGCTTTCCTAAAATTTACCTAAAGTTTTTTAGCTAAAAAGGCAATTTCTATTTACAGGAGTAGCTGAAGCAATTTAAATAAGTTAGGCCTAAAATAAATACGTGAGATTTCACATATCTCACTGGAACACATGTTAAAATACATCCTTTCAGGAGTGAGAGATGAAGAACTTGCTTTAAAATTAACCGAAAATGAAGGAATTTCTTCATCTGGCAGGTGTAGATTTTCAAGGTTAAAGGTCTGAGCTTGCATCGCATGCATGTTCAAATCTCCCCATGACCTCTGAGTTTGCAGTACCAATGATATGCTCAATTTTTCTTGGTTACCTCAGGTTACCAAAGGATTTTCTAAATGCTGCCCCATTTACTGGGAGGCAGATTGAGGCATGAGTAACATCAGCACAAACCTAGGTCTTTCTGTATGAGCATGTCTCCTTTTTGTGAAGAAATAGCTGAAAGACTCAATCTTTTGGAAGCTAATTTATTCAAACTGTTAATAAAATTAGACTCTTATTTTCTAAATATATCACAGGTAATCTCTGCATCAGCACAACATGCTCTTTTTGGTGTGACAAATCTTCATACTGACAAAATGCCTGCTCTACATCCACATTTGGAAACAACTGCAACCACAAGCCATGTTACTCAAGCAACTGTCTTAATAAACCAGGCCACATTTAACTTCAACTTCTTACAAATACCTGGTTATTAATCCTAGCAATACCTTTATTTACATTCCTACACTCAATCCCTGAGTGACTAATTGATTCAAATTAAGCAAAATTTCAAATTCATCTGATACTGGCACAGTGTTTTATATGTAAGTCTCTCCCTAACACTTATTATACAATTACATATGCTTAGTTCTGAGAAACACTGAAAAAATATTTGTGATTCCCAGAGTACAGCTACAGGGAGTGTGTAGGAGTGCTAATTGCGTGACATGAAGGGAAAAATTACGTAAATTCATGGAGTGCTCTGTTTTGCACAGTGCACGCTTTGAAGTCAAGGCAGATATACAGACACGAACAAGGCCAGCACTTGCTGGCAGAGTGCCAGCCATCTCTCTCACATAAGGAGCAGTCCATATCTCAGCAGTGGCTGAAGCCACAGGTGACAGAATACTTCTTGCAGATAGGTGCTGGCTGTGAAAGGTGTTTTCACCACAGAGTAATACACTTTTACTTTGTATTCCACCATGACACGTAAAACCAGACAGTGTTGAACTTGAAAGGTTAAAAAGGAACAACTTTATGGCCACAAAGATCTGTCTGGTGTTCTAGAAGTTGTATTTGTTCTGTCTTCCTGACAAAACAGCAAAACCAACATATCCTTTCAAAACCAACAAAAACAAACACCCAACCAACCAACCAAAAAACCCACTAAAAATGTTTAACTCGGCTAAAGTGACAAAAGCTTAAGTGGGTATAGATTACTAAATGTACTGCAGTATCC
>NW_010232857.1:6015-17757 GCF_000690775.1 Eurypyga helias | reverse complement strand
AATAGGTGCTGCAGAAGCTATTTTATCCTCTTCAAAAGTCTCTGATTTTTTCCCTCTTGTACCTTTTCTATAATTCTAAAATGAGACTTATCCCAGCCCTGCTAATGAAGGTGGAAGGTCTAACGTTATTTGTTTCCTCACAGCTAGTAGAGGAATATTACATGGAAACCTGTAACACACTCTGGAGCCAGAAGAGAAAATCTCCAATACATTCCCAAATGATAAATTTTTAGATTATGGTTTACATCATTTTGTGAATTTTTGGAAGTTGCAAATGTTACCTAACAAAGATGTGACCAGGTGATATAAATGTGTAAAATTAGTGAGGAAACATTTTATATAACTTTTCAAGTACATTTGGATTTTGCATTTTTTGAGTTTTCCTAATTTCATAGACTTCTGTAACACCTCCTGCTGTAATGTAATGAAAAGAAAGTTTAATGAGAGTTTTCCGGATGTAAAGCAGCACAGTAGGCACATCTACCTTCAAACAGCTGCTAACACATCCTACTGTCTTCAATGAATAGAAAATGCAAGCTTGTTCACTTTACAGTCTTGAAAATTCTGAAACAAAAATTGGTGAATACAAGTCTCAAGCTGCACAAGAATTAAAAAAATTGCTGAGCTAATTGGTAAGGAAGATTACATATGCTGTGTTGCATTGATGCTGGCTAACAGGCCCCTTTTTCCATCTACTCTATAGATCCTCCATATTTTATGATATGAATTTGAAAATTGAAAGAATAATTCTAGACTCTTTTTTGCTTTTCCTGTGGTGCATCCATATTTGCATGTACTTGGGGCACTATCATGTGAATTCAGAGCCTTTATTTTGGTAGGCAGATGAAAAGTAGATAGAGAGCTATCACCTTGAGAGACTGAAAGTCTGATGTCAGTCTCATCAATTGACATTTTGAATGGTTATGTATGATTATTATTTAAAAAAAAAAATCATAATTTCCAAACAATGTCAGTCAATTAGTAATTTAAAACAACCATTTGTTTCCACCCCTTGTAACATAACCTATACATAAATTAGGGGATTTCTTTGTTCTAGCAATACCAAAGCCCATGAACTACAAAGCCTGATATTTGTTTTGGTAACTTGTGAGAAAACCTCAGCATAACCAGCTTTTGGCTGACAGGGAGAATGTCATTACGCCAGTGTCTTTTGATGCTTTAACCATCTTCAAACATTCTCAGTTACAGTGTGTAGACCGCTTAGCTGGAATTAATCTACTTTCCTTTGTAAATTACATTGCTACTTCCTCCACTGTAAATTTATCCTGACTCCTCTAATCAATAGCGTAATTCAACAATGCAGTCATAGGTTTCTTAATGTAAGAGCCATTGAGCTTTGTTCTGATGAACAAAAAGCATAAGAAAAGGTATCTCAGTCACAGCTTTGTTTTTCCATATGAAGAGGAAAGGCAGCTGGCCAAATCACTTGTAGAAAGTTTAATTTTAACAACTCTGATCCAAAAAAATAATGATGTTATGAGATGTAAACAAACAAAGTGACTGTCTAAAAAAATGTCTGCCTTACAATAATTAAAATGAAATCTAACCACAAAGTGCAATTCAAAAAAGGGCAGTGGAATGCTGGAAATATAAGATATGATGAGAAATATTAAAACTTATTTGTAGAGTGTGCAGCAAATTAGAAGCCTTTCTTCTACTGTATTTTAAGTCAATATGTTTTTGTTAGAGAATGATTTATCCTGAAGTCATTAATTACTCCATAGATTAAATATTTATTAACTCTTCTACACTGCAAGTCAGCTGAGCAACTTTCTTTGAGCTACACATTTATTTTCTTCTCAGCTTCAAAGGTAATTGTATAGGCAAAACTGAGGCAGCTATTTGTTCCACAGTCTGCTGAAAATAAAACATCGAAAACATATATTTGTTTAAATTTATAACAATCTTTAATATTGGAAGGGTACTCATATGAGGAAAAAACTTTTTTTTACAGATGAGATCATAGAAAAAGGTCAAATGTGGCTGTGGAGTTTTTTTGCTTTAGTGTGAGCCAAAATAAATACAGAATAAAGCATATGCACTACTGGAAAATGGAAAATGTTGTAAACTGTGTACTTAGTGGTTCACAGATTCAAACATTGGCATAAACAACATATGCAAAGTTATCTTAAACCTTAAGCATTCCTTTATATTCTAAGGCACTTAACCAAATTATTTTTATTTAAATGGGTAATAACTGGTATGTAACACATTTACTTATTTTACTATAACATTGGGGTAGGGAATTTTTTCACTGAAATTGCAAAAGACTTGGATATCTAGAGTATTCTTCATAAGTGCTCAAGTGAATTTGATTCCTAAGGTTCTTTGACTACCAGTGTTATGTCTTCCTTACACATGGGGAAGAAAGTTTTGTAGTGCAGGTAGAAGAGACTGTTTTGAGTCTGGTTTACACCAATTCCCCAAAGCATATTTAATGCTGTGCCAGATTACACTATGTTAGCAAAACTTTTAACTGAAAGTGACTATTTAAAAATGCTGATTTTCAAAAACTAAGGTATCTCCTGGAAAAAGTTTGGTTTTGATTAATCAGTTTTCATTTTCCTTTTAAGTAAGCTACTAAAAATGTCCACGTTTTCTATCAATGAATTCTAAAATAAATAACAGTAAACTTCTTATGTTCTTCTTGACTTTGCAGTCAAATCAAAGTAAGTTGTACTTAAAAATAAAACTATGGTAATATGAAAATTAATCGTCTCAAAGTCTCCCAGCTTTGTTTTAGACATAATGTATACATGTTCTCAAGACGGCAGAAATTGTTGATAACTGGAAAAAAATTTGTTAAACAGAGTTATGAAACTCATAATCAGCTCTATTTTTAAGCTTTTATGCCTATTCCTAGTATCTATCAAATTACTCATGGGGAATTCCTACTCATAAGTTCTTCAGGCATCTCTGAAACCTGCAGTTGCTGTATTTCTTAAGTAGCCCTTCCTCACTTACCTCCCCAAGGTTAGATGTTATAGTGGGTTCCTATTCCCTATTGCTATTAGTAACACCACTATTAGAAAATTTCAGATTATTAGAGCCCTTGTAGTGTTTTTCTGTAGTGAATTCGAATGTAAAATTAAAGGGAAGCCTTGACCTGTGAGGTTTCTACTCTCTTTATTTTAATTGTTTTCTGCTTAGCCAGACCAAATCGCCTACCCTGGTGATTCCTTCAACATTTTTTCATTACACATAATAATGATATATCTACCATTTACTTCTGAATTAGTGTGCTAATTAAAGAGTAGACTGAACTTACCAAGGCAGCAAGCTCACTCAGGTCGCATTAACTTTGCTAAGGACACTAGAAATTTAGGTTTCTTTTTATTCAGGCCTATTTATATAGACAGGTCATTGACTAGAGCTAAGCATGAAAATGTAGAAAATCTGCCCAAGTGTTTATTTACAGAATTAGTAGCAGCAGATGTGGCATTCATAGTTGCAGGCCTTGAGAGGGACTAAAGACACAGGAGAAGCAGAAAGGAAGGAATTAAAAAAAAATTAAAAGAAAAGTTCTCCCCCATCCCCAATAAATAAAGCCCTCTCCTGGCTTCCAGCTTGAGAGTGGAATTTTGTCGTCAGGACCTGAAGTGGTGACAAGTCAGTAAGTGAGCTCATTGCATGGGTAATAGACTGACACAGTTTTCCTTCACATTGCATTTACTGAGCAGCTCTGGCAGCGGATCTAGAGGGAGATACTACATTGCCCTCCCAGCTGGTGGCCATCTGCCTTAGTGACAACTGCCAGATGGAGGAAAAGCACATGAAATCAGGGATCAAACACTAAATAAAAGAAAATTACTTTGAAAGCAACTTTGTCGTATTATAAATAGACTGTTTTAAAATGTCTCACATGTTTTAATTAGAGAGGGAAAAGGGAGGTAATGAGGTAGATATAAACCTGCGAGAGAAAGATAGCACAGCAATTTGCGGACTGCCTCACTCTCTTCCGAATGCAGATGACATTAATTTAGAGATGCATTTTGATGTTCTTACATCAAAAACTACCCGTTAGATGAATACAAGAATTAGCAAAGAGAGTTTCTTTCCCCGTGTGGCTAGCATGGTGGGAACCTCCCACAGCTGCATTTCCAGCTGCTGACAGTGCCTCTCGAGTGACTTGCTCTGACCCTCTCCACTGACTAACCTTCTCCTGAAACCAAACTCAGAGCAGGGATGGTGATGACAAGTGTCACCAGACTGAAGCCTCATCAGCCCCCTGCAATGATGAATCAGCAGCTACAGCCTGAAAAGGAGGAATGAGGAAACTGATGGTTATATTTTGCCCCCCTTACACAAGCTTAATTATGTAAAAGGTAAACAAACCCTCCTTAACTCACTCTGGGATTTAAAATAAAAAATAATTAAAACCAAACCAAACCAAAAAAACCCAACAAACAAAAAACCCACACCACACTAACAAAAACATCAGACCTTGAAGACCTTGCTCTTTTGTAGATATCTCATGGGTTCCTGGAAAACCATGTTTAAGGGACTTCTCCCACACACTCCTAAACAGAACAGAAAAAGAATGTTGTGTGTAGTTAGAAAAACAATGCAAAATACAGAGAGGTTTACTGGACATGGAATTTATTGATTCCATTAATTTATTCCTATTACAATACCACAGGCAAATGTTGCAATAGTGAGTGTTGTGAAATTCAGTGTCTCCATTTGTAAACGTTATCATCTCCCATGATGTTCCTACTTTCAAAAAACATGAATGAGAAGAATTTTGCACTTACCTGGTTGTAAAGGAATTTGAAAAAAATGTATATTTTTTCTTATTAATAAAATATAAGGTGCAGACTTCTAAACAATTGCATAGCTGAAATTACTTGAGGAAAGAGTTTTGATTTAACAAAATAATAGCCATTTACGGACTGCAAAGTGTTTTCTTTGCTCCCCTATAAATTTGTTTTGATTTGACCTATTGAGAAGACTCATTTTATCAGTTTTTCAGTGTATTTCTAGATGTATGTGTGCGTGATGGTCACTATTTGGCTAAGACCAAGACTAGTCGCTGTCAACAGTGACTATCTGACATCATCCTGCACTCTGTGCAGAGGGCACAAATAGCACCTGGAGAATAGTATAATGTTAACATGGATGTTGCAGTATGCTGATAAATGTAGTCAGAAGTATACAGAATTGGGAAAGTCTCCTTTACGTCTCCTACATTTCCTTAAGAAAATAGTATACAGTTTGCAAACCATGAAGAGTACCATCAAGAAACTTTTGCCTCAGCTTTGCAGGATGCCAAAGGAGACAGCACTTTCCTTTAGGCATTTTAATATAATATTGCATAATGATCCGTGTGACAGTAGCATTGTTACAAAGCTCCTTACAGATTTACTTGGTGGAATAGGGTCATCATCTGGGAAAAGTATCAGTGTGCTTTTCTTCTTTTTTTTTCTTTCTTTTTTCCCCAAATGCAAAAAATTCCAGATGCATTGGTTGTGAAAGAATTGTTAAGCTGTGACATGAATAATACTATGTACTGGAACTGAAACAGCAATCTTTGAAGATGACAAAGAAATATGGAATTCCCTGCCAGGTGCCTACAAACCAGTAGTACCTAGAAACCCTGCCAGTACCCACAGACTTACACTGGAGATCTTCAGGAGTAGTATTTTTCAATTGTTTCATAAAAAGAAGGGTGTATATCCATGACATATCTGAGTCAACCTCAAAGATAGTCACCAGAGCAGTGCCGTCAGCTCAAAAGTGACAAACAGTTCTGCTTAGTACTTGGAGCAGAATTCCTAAGGAATTGTAAGTATACCAGGAAGAACATACATTGGTCTTCTTGAGCTCTCACCACTACATAATATATGCATTCTGTCCTATATATGCACACAAACAGAGAATTACTATCACTGCCCTTAGCAACGCAATTATGTTTCCTATGTCAAACCTAACTATTTCAATGTTTCGCTTCTCCTGACTGCTCAGTGATTTGACAATGTATTACACTGAAAATAATTTAGCAGCAAACATGTAATATGAAGAAATTGTCAGCCAGATACAGAGATGCTGTTCCATTGCTGAAATGAGAATGTTTATATGCTTCACGGTAGCCTATTCCACTTTATTCATACTTGTGATTGAAGATGCTGAAAGTTCATCACAGGAATAATTCTTTTCTGACTATTCAGGCCATTTGTATGTATTTCAGAGTAAGCAAGCAGCACAGCAGGAGAATAAAAAGGAAGGAACCTAAGGATGTCATGATGAGGAAAGCTATAATTATTTTGTGGCCATCAAGTGTGCCATGTGCTTTACCAGATAAGGAAAAGAATAGATTACACAATGAGATAACATTGCTATTCAAAGACAAACATCATGGAACAGTTCTATTTTTACTCATAAATACAGATCTCTCTTCTCAGTGTTGTTGCTAGATCACGGTTTATGCAGATGATGAGGACAACATAATGAAGAGGACCTGAGGAGAATACATTCAAAAACTTTTCAAAAACTATTATTGATGTGCATAGTTCTCATGGGAATTTACAGTTGTGTACATTCCCTGTTTCTCATTGAAGATAACAGGATCCTATAAACACAATTCCAATTGAATCTGTAAATTCCTAATACCTCGTGGATTGGAGAGTTAATTTGATTCTAGCTGTCAGTTCATAAAAGCTCACATCTTTAGGTAACAACTGAGAATGATCTGAAAATGTACAACTAAAACTGTAGACTTGCACCTTTCCCTTGTTCTGCCTCCCTTTCCCACTGTGTCCTTAATGTGCAGTTAAGGAAAAAGGATGAAACTGGGTAATGCAGAAATATGATGAGCTAGTTTGAAGCACCGTCAAATCCCTAGCTTGTCCTCTGTAACATGAATCCAGACAGCACAATAATGTAAAGTTGGTATACCTCTTCTTACAGTACCCTTTATTGTGAAATCTTGGTTCTACCCACATGTACATTAAGGTTGCCAAAAGAAGTGGTGGGAAGTAGGTACACAACCTCACAGCAGCCATTAAGCAGCTCATTATTCAGTTCAGAGCTCAAAGCACATCCTAAAGTGAGCAATAACTGGGAGCAAGAGATACATGACAGTTGAAATGAAGTTCCAATGTTGTGCAACTTTTACATATCCCATCCTTCCTCTACCCTCTCTCTTTGACACCTTGCATTTTCACAGTCTGAAAAATGGCCATAGCCATTATCAAAATGTGTGAGTACAGAAGAATGCCCTGAGCCATAGACTGCTGGTAGCTTGCAATTAAATGGATATTCTTTCCACTCTCTAATTCTTCACTGGGAAGCAAAGAGCAGTCTGAGTATTTCAAAGACAAAAAAAAAAAAAAAAAAACCCAGGGCCATCTATGTCTTATTCTGTCCTTTGCCTTCTGGAAGAATCCATTTTTGACTAAAATTATAAATCAGATCAAAGTTTTCTGTACTTTATCTTAAAATATTTGGAGAAAGACTTTTCACAAATTTTTAATAGATGAATGGCAATTATATACCTTTCCTTCCATAAGAGCTTACTCACTAAATGTCCAGTACAGCACAAACATCTCGCAGAAATAAACTGAGCAATCTCTCCTAAATTACCAGTACTCTGCATACTCACTTGTGTCCTACAACTTCATTCTGCACAGTCTGATTGCTGTATAAATCAGAGAAGCAGACCTGATGATTGAATGCTAAAAGGGGATGGCATGTAATACCTTATTAGGCATTCTGCAGACTACTCAAGAGGGCTTTATTTCCTCTAAGAATTTCAATTAGCTGCTAAAGAACAGGAAGCTGCTGAAAATTCCATGAGAAAGCAGCTAAAGATGCAATTTTCAGCTGGTCAACAGGTAAGAGGCAATTTTCATCCTATTATACTGTGTTCTGCAGGAGACAAATTGGGCTAGTGTGCAAGAAAATGCTTTACCAGCACTTTAGCGAAGACCCATCAGCCTCTAGTACTCAGGATTTTGTCTGAAAAGCTAAAAGGGAGCCTTGCAGTCCAGTTAATGGGGGTAGGCGTGAACTTAACCAGTATTGTGTTGCCTGTCCAAGTAAGCAAATTTAAAAAAAAAAAAAAGCTTTAAATAAAAGATAAATCATGCACCTTCACCATGTGTGTTAACTCTGAAGTCCGAAGAGACTATACTGTTCATGGTTAAGCCTAGAAGATACCTACGCATGTTTTATACAGATAGCTATGCCAGTCAAATATCAAAGGTAATGTTCTGGTCTATTATAAATCAGTGATGTCTTGCAGACATTTCATCTTTCATCCCATAAAATCAAGTAGAATTTTTGTCAACAACCTCTTTCCTCATGAACATATATATACTTAATCAGAGCTTTCATTTTCCTGTGTTCAGAGTCCACTGAAGAGAATAAGGAACTGGCCCTTCCTTTCAGTGGTTGAAAAATTATGTCCCAGTGAGCTGTGTCTATTACTAGATGCCCACATTGATTGAAAGATGATAGCTCTGATTAACAGCGATGAGGGGCTGCTGGCTGTAACAGTGATGAAGAGTTCTGACTCGAGATTGCCCATACAGCATGTAGATAATTCTTGGCATTTTATCTACTGATTTCCAAAGTGTTTTTATTGGAGAGCTCTCTGTGGAGTTCTTGCCAATTTACTTCATGGCAATTTGTGTCTTCCTTTCCTTGTTATTCTGTTTTTCACTTCTACAAACTGTTTATATTGTTTTCTTCTGCCCTCCCCTGTTCTAACCTACAATTGCTTTTCTTTGTAGTCTTAGACTTCATCCTGTTACTGTATCGCTTCTCTCTTGAAGTAAATCTCTCCCATGTCACTGATTTTCCTTGCTGTTTTACCACTTATGACTGGTTCAGCATAGCTTGTAGGGATACTTAGGAGTGGGTCACTTGGTAGCTCCTGTGGGGCTGGCCGTCTATTTTTACAGGTCTGTACCAAGAACAAGGGAAGTAGGAAAAAAAATCAGGATTCCATATTCTGGCCTGGCATTCTGCTGTCTTTCCATACACATTAGTTTCCAGGTGACAAAACACTGACTAAAATGCAAACTTCCTGGAAAAGGGATGATGAGGGGCAGCACCCTGCCAGGACAATTCATCCAAAATATGGCCCAACATCTCCATTTTGCAGATGAAGGCAGGTGCAAGACAAAACTGAGGATGAACTTTGTAATATCTCACAGTGCAACCCCTGTTTCTGAGAAGGGAAATATGTCCTATAATCTGAACTAATTTTAAGACTCACCTTTCACATGACAGCATGTATGTATACATACACGTGTAGGTGTCAGGCTGATGTGACCTAAGATCACTTTGTGCCTTTCACTTTCACCAGTGATCATAGGTCACGTAACAAGAGAAGCTTCAGTTTGATTTTAAAGGGATGCTTATTAACACACATGTCTTTCTGATCACCCCACACTGGGTGCATTGACGTGTCCTCCTGACGTATCGTACAGGATGCCTGCATGAGTGCTGTGGTTAATCCAGACACATGATGAAGGAAGAGACAGTGATATCCATCTGAGAACTGCTCCTAGTATCTACCCAAGAAGCTTGGGGTGATCATCCAGGGGCAGTCAAGTGCTGGAAAACATGGGAGAAATATGCAGCTTCTGACTTCCCACTCCCACTAAATCGACAATTCAGTGTGAGCCAGAAAGCCTTGCTTTTCACGAGTGATATCTGTCAGAGGCAGATGCAGGGAGAGGTGCCCAACTGAGCCATTTCCAAGTACCCTGAAAGGTTTCCATAAGCTAAAAATTTTAATTTTACCACAATGTGAGTGTCAGGTACTACACATCAACAAAAATAACCTTTAAATTCTTTCTATAAGAACCATACAGTCACCTAAATATTTGTATTATGGCTGTCATAGACAGGAATTCATATATTTATTATTTTCATCTACATTCCTAAGTCTCACCTGCATTTTTTGTTCTGTAAATATTGGATGAAATTGCTTTGAAACGACACCTCGTTTTAAACACATATGTAACCACCTACTTACATTACTAAAGTGAAAGGGATGCTATTTGAGTGGTTTAGCACAAAAGAGTAAGTTCATTGGACAGATCTGTTCTTGTAGTTTTGTAGGGGGTTACCAGGGCCAGCTGTGTTCCAAATAAATTTACTGACCTAAGTGAACTTCCTATCAACAAAATTCTCTCAGGCTCCCATTATTTCTCTTCAACAATTAATCAACAGCTGCTGAAAAGTTATGAGTGTGGTTGTAATTTTCAGTAAAATTAATGGGAGTCCTATCTTCTGAAATGTAGGAGGTTTTTCTTCCTAACCCTGGTGTGAATTTCCTGATTTATTTTTTAAATCAATTACCCTTCTGAACTCCCATATCTCCTGTCTTTGGCAGAAAGGATCCCAGGCTCTGCCATGACAGGCATGGATAGTTTTTGCTGATGCCTATAAATTCAGTCTTCCAAAGCAGTGGTCTCTACTGTAAAAAGATGTCAATATTTGTCAGAATTCTGCTGTGCATAAACAGGATGTGATTAGTCCTTTTCAGTTCATGTAAACATTTAAGTTTTCTGTTGAGAATTAGCATTATTTGGCATTTGTACTGCTGACAGTCAGGGAGAGGGTCATGTTTTTGTAAGCACCTGTTATTCAAAGCAGTGCTTTGAGGGTCTCTGTTCTGCTATAAGGTGTGTTGGGCAGAGCTCAGTGGCCAATGTGGAGTCATGCTTGCTGGCCTCCCTTTGAGAATCAGTGTGGGAGGACCATATCTATTGTTTTTTCTCTTCCTACACCCATAGGAATATTGTTTTGTCCATAAGGACCAAATATATTGTACTTACACACAAAAATGATAAAATCTTAAAATATGTTTAAGACTTGATGATAATATTCCTAAAACTGTTTCAAATAAGAACTCTGAAGTTTTGATATACAGGACATTTCAGCTTTTTTTTGCATCAGATCAAAGTGTTAGTTACTAGACAACTGCATCAGGAAATAAAATACTCAACAAGGAAATAACTTAGACACTCCACACATTTAGAATAAACCTTACCAGATATTCTGGTTTACTTTTTGAATGCAGAGCAAGATATTCTTGAGTTTCACTTGTTGAAGAGAAAAAGAGTAATGCCACTACGCCAGTATGTCTTCACCTACAAACAATACCACATTTTCCCAAACATTGGCAGGATCAAGCCCTGTGCCTGAGGATTACGTCATGTTCTTTTTACTTTCCTTTTGTTCAAATAACCTGAAACACAATGCATTTTTTAATGACCCAGGTCACCTTTTGTTTTCCCACGGAGCACAAAAACAACATTCAACAAATTTGACTGATAAATGATTTTTATCTTACATGGGAAAGAAATGCTGTTTCTCTAAGCCATATGTAATGTATTAGTAATAATGGTATTCCACTTCAAACAAATTACAAACTAATGTTAGTGTTCTTAACAATGTTATACTAAATAATAACTCCCCACAGGCCAATTTGCATACAAAATGTAACATTTAAAGCCAAGTTACAATTAGCACTTTGTTATGGAAGTCTGTGGATTGTAATTTACTGAAACAAAGTTATACTTGCTGCAAGGAATTTCAATTTATGAAAAATTACCCATTTAGAATTGCTGTCACAGTGGACCAACTTGTTTTAAAATGATGGGTATCTAATAAATGCATCTATTATTAATGTAATGAATGTCAAAAATGAAACAAAGTAAATGTAGGAATAATGATTGTGCCTCTTCATAAATAAGGGATGCAAGC
>NW_010232857.1:0-5910 GCF_000690775.1 Eurypyga helias | reverse complement strand
AAGAGGAAAAGCAAGGAGGGATATATATATAGTTGAAAAAAACCCAGAGAAATACACAATATGTTTATGAGTTGAAAATTAGTGTAAGAGTAAACTTGAAAAATCTAGCTCAGCAAAGACTAATCACACTAGTAATTCATTTCCCTTGGGTGAATGCCATAAATCACCTGATAATGATAGTGAAAGTTCTCAATCCCACAGACTTTGTCTGAACGGAAGGAACGTTAATTATCTGATGTGAGTACTTACAATGCAACAATATACAACTACAGACATTATGATGTTATAAAGTAAATGTTTTATTCTCTCTCCTGA
Source organism: Eurypyga helias (assembly GCF_000690775.1). Classification (NCBI taxonomy): domain Eukaryota; kingdom Metazoa; phylum Chordata; class Aves; order Eurypygiformes; family Eurypygidae; genus Eurypyga; species Eurypyga helias. The sequence goes on along the minus strand of NW_010232857.1, from coordinate 5,595 downwards.
ATTCATGCTTTAAAGCTTGAGGCTTGTTGTTCATTTTAGCTTGAGTGGGTTTGGACCTCAGACCTGTCTGGTGGATCTTCCATTTAAAGATAAAAGGCCTAAAATGTCAGTCTGTTTGGCAAATACTGATAAATATGGTCTGCAAATGCCAGCTGAAATTTTTTACGGATTTCCTTTCATTTATACACACGTGCTTTTGTATTCCTTTCACAAACATTAGTAGGACAAAGGTCCCCATCCCCATGTGCTGCTGCAGCACATCACCAGAGCAAGCACTTTGTCTCTCTATCAGACAGACCTGGGATGGGTTCCCATGCATCTGTGGACTGGGTTCATGAAACTAACTACAGACATGGCGTCATCATTATATTATTGCAAAGGCCTTGCCAACCCAGGCCTGTGGCTACCCACCAGCCCCAGGTCTCCACACCACCTGTGGTGCCACCACCAAGGCTGGGAAGGAAAAGGTGGAAGCCAAATGTGGAAAACACACACAGGCTATAGGAGGCCACTACAGGTCTAGAATAACGCAGTGGACATTTCTACTGTAGATGTTTCAAAACTGCTTGGGTAATCTGGTATCTTCAGAGGACAGAGACATTCCCACATAATTTATCTGACTAACCGCAATGACTACATGAGTTCAACCCTTTCACATCCGAATGAATCACTGGGAACTTTGCTTGTGACAGTTCACTGAGCTAAAAATAACATTGAAAACGATCTCGCAATGAATATCTCGTGAGAAGAGAGAGTCTAAGTTTAAGATAAACCATTATTTGAGGTTATTTACCCACCTCTGGTTAAAACTGATAGATGTCTTAATCTATAAAAAAATTCTTGACAGTATAAACTCAAATTAGGTTATACCTTGCCTTTGATGAGATGATACTTAAGCAGCACTGGGCAGCACTTGTTTGAAGGATGAAGTGAAGAATGTAGTAAACACACAGTAAGAAACTTAAATTCGGTCACCCCTAGAAAACCATATATTTCATGCACTTGAAAGCTTCCCATCTTGATGGAGAACAGGGTAAATGACGCCCTCAAGATTGTACCATATTACAAGGAGAGCTCAGAGGAGCAAACTGAGCCCAGGATTAAGTACTCACCACACCACTGTTCTTTGTTGTTTTACACTCACTGACACCAGCACAAAGCTTTGCTTTAGTTCTATGAATATCTTTCTACTAAGAATTGTTTCTTTCTTTTCCTTAGACATTATATCACTATATGCTTTTACAAAACAACAATGTCATGTTTCTCTGATCAAGATTCTTCTATCAAGGCTTCAAAAATTCTAATAATAGAACAAAAATGTTTTAAAAATAACTGGGAGGGGCTTGGAAAAAAATTACAAAATGCTTGCTAAATGCTTATTTTTATTTTTAGCTTGTGTCGTTTTCTTCTTTATAAATAGTCTCATTGCTTTATAGGAGTGTATTCAACTCACACAGTTCAGATTCTGTATCCAGTCTAGTCTGACTCACTGTTTGACTTTACATACATAGTAGATGTTCTCATGGAACTTGCTGAAGCTGTTCACTAAAACATAAATTTAAACATTGGGTTAAATCTTCCTGGAAAGAGAATCAAAAGTTATGTTTACAGTATAAAAAGCAAAACTATAGAGTTGTATCCATTGAGTATGTAACTGATAGAAAATAATTCACAAAAAAATATTTCTTCTATTATAACATTTTCCCTCATCTCTTTAATTTAATAATTGTCAGCATGCTTAAAACTACCGATTCTGGTAGTCAAATATAGGTCTGTGCTCCAGGGGAATGCTTTTTGGCTTTTAATTATTTCTAGTTTACAATATAATTTTAATAAACACCCACCCTGTACTCTCAATCTGGAACCTGACAGTCAATCAAGAGTTTTTTCTGGTTTGCCTGAAAACACCAGCAACACATCTTCTGTTGGCCCAATGCTTTAGCTTCACCTGAGGAGCTGTTATTGTTCTCAAGTTTCCATTTCTCTTTCCGTGCTTGGTGTGATATTCCCATGATCTGAGCTCTCATGATAACCAGCATTCTGATGAATCCCATGTTAAAGTAGTTTCCAAGAGATTTAGAATGTTGGAGTTGAAATCAGCAAAAAAATAAATAAATTGAAATAAACCCCTGCTCAATAGAACTTAACGAAGGAGGTTATCCTTCTTTCCCATGAATTCTTTACTTCTATTTCATTTGAAATTTCATATTGTTCTGTTCTGGTAAATGAGGTAAAATGAGGTGAAATCTTCTTTTAGAAGTAAAAAGATGTTTTCTCAGTTTACCATTATAACCAATCACTGAGAGGATGAGTTCTTAGGAACTATCAAGAAATGACACTGGCAGCATACCTCTCCAATGGCTAATGCTTTTATACCCAGGAGATTTTATTGAACTTATAGCACTGCATGATCTAACAGTAAATGGCCATAGCTATAAATTATTAGGAAAATTCTCTACACTGACCAAATCAATTTTCTTCAGCTTCACCCCTGAAACCAATATGAAACTAATCGTCAAAAATTTCTTGGCAATTTCTGGAAAATAAAGTTGTGGTTCAGATCCCTACTGGAAAGACTAAAAGGCAGGGGTGATTACTTTACTACATGAGGCTACCTGGTGGTTTTAGAGTGGTATTATTCAATAAACACATACTGTCCCTTTACCTAGCAATGATTTTACATTGATTCTTTTTTTTTCTTATTCTCCAAAAGCTAGGAAGATTGAAGAAAATGAATAAAGCCACATCTCAGCATTTCATCTCATGTGAATCAATGTGAGTAACTTCTATAAACCTGTGCCACTTGACCCAGCTGTGTATATGACAATTTTATTAAATGGAAAGGCCCTGATGCAGTTTAGTGAAACACATTGAAACAAGACATTTTAACAGAGTACGAACAACAATAAAACCTTTAATTCAAAATCACAAGAAGAGTTAATTTAACTACATGGTTAATTGAGTCCCCACTTCAGAGCAGTATGTATCTGAGTGCTTTAATTTTAAATCCAGAACCAATTATTATGGCTACCTGGGAGTTGAAAGGCGGTGACAATGCTAATGGGGGGAGGGGAAGAGTATAATGGATGAAGATTGTTATTTTTAGTCAAAATTAATTCAGTTTCATATGCAAAATCCAAGTTACAAAATAATAACACATCAATTGACTGATAGCAATGGTAAATACTTAGCTTGTTTCAAACAGGTAAAACATATCTAACTCTAACCTTCCATGTCAATACAAAGATGTTAGTAGATGCAAACTAATATGATTTGAAAATTTATCCATTCTGTGTCTTCATGTGATAGCAAGAGTGAAACACTAGGGTCTTTTAAAGCCATACGTAATATTAACACACTCATTTAAGTCATATACAATACTGATGTTTCTTAGTTGAAAATTATGCATTCTTACCTTTAAATAGTTTTAGTAGACATATAATGCAACTTTATAAACAAAATGAGTTTGATGGGTATATGTATGCACTAAAAATATGTATCAAGGGTTGCTCTTTTGCACCTGTGATTGATGGTTTCCTCTCCTTTGTTAATATAGGAACTTTCTAAAAGAATCGTTTTTTCTTGCAGCTACAGATGTTCTATCACAAACAGAGAATTATGTTTCATATTATAAATAGCTCAGGTGTAAAGAAGCTTTTCAGAGAGAAATTTCCTGTTTATATACATTCATCATCAGTAATTATCTTTGAAAAGAAACCTATAGAGGGAAAAAAAAAAAAAGAGTTACATATATAGGTAATACTGACATGTTTTAGTCATTTGTTATTAAATCTTTGACCACTACAAAAATTAATCTTTAAGTTAATATTATGTTTCTCATCCCTATTCCTTGTCTCAGACATACATATCTACTTTTGAAACAGATATTAATCTTTTTTGTTTAGACTAAATGTCCATCTCATATTGTTACTCTGTGCAGTGTTGATCAAATACTTATGCTAAGAGAATATGTCCAATATCTAGATTTTTGACTGAAAAATTGTAACTGGAAGATCTGATAACATCTACCTTACACAAGACTTCATTAACTATTGCAAAATTTCAGATAAGGCAAGACAAGAATTGTATGACTAGGTATTAAAATATCCATCAGATCAAGTATATACTTCTCAAGGAGCAGAACAGTGTCTCCTAGGAAACAACTAATTACGAATTAAGGAAGGAAAGCATCATAAGTACCAACTGATAGATTATTAGTGCCATTACATTTTGTTATAGAATTAATTCAGCTGCCCTTAAACTATGCCTTTGAGATGATACAGTAGTGAACAGGGACAAAATTATTAAAACTAGTGGGGGGTCAAGGAGAAGAGGTCATATTCTCAAAATAAAATCTTGTTAAAATTCTAATGATAAAGCTTTGTTTTTTCCAGTCTTTACAAAAAGTTAGATCAAGCTCTTTTGTTAGAAGAGTAGTCTTCCGGGATGAACATTAGATACGATAACTTGTTTCATTTTTTTTTAATCAAGGCTAGTATAACAATTCAATGCAGTCTGCATTCTGTAAAAGGAGTGCAATCATCTTAAGATCTGTAAATGTTTTGGAGGAATTTCTTAATTCTATTGGTGTTTTACTATTTCTGCTTTTTTTTTTTTTTATCTTGTCTCTTCCTGTTTTAAAAGTGATTTTTCGTCTAACACATCTTAGACAGTGTCAAGAATTCAAAAATTATTCCAAAGAAATAAATTATTATATTAATTTAGAGAGAAAAAATAGTCCAAGAAAAGAAGACTTCTCTGTCAACTTTTTAAATGTTGAGAAACCCAGGAGCAGTATTTTAGGCTAGATTTCTTTAGATTACATTAAAAAAATATATAAGTAATATTTGATGCATAAAAGGGTGTAATTTGCTTGGTGAGCAGAGAAAGCCCTGATCAGAAAAAACTGCTCATTTTTAGCTTTGGTACTGTGAAAATCCTCTCATCTCTGTTAGGTACTACCTCTCATGGGAGTAAAAGTAATTGTACATGTCTGTGTTCGCAGGCTTTTGAATTTGTTTCCTTGCTTGGCTAATGCTGTTACGAAGAACAATCACCATAGACTTCAATGAGCCAGAAAGTGATGGGTTCGCTCTTTCTTGCTGATATTCAACAAGAGATGGTTTCTACAAGTATGTGTAATAAAATAGGTCTTTATTTATTTAAATTGCAAGTGAAGCTCTTCAGAAACTCTTTTCTGTTTATCTGCTTACTTAAAAATTACAGGTGACCATCAGTAGCTATGTATGTTAAAGATCAATGAGTAAATAAGAGGAATATTAAAACAAAAATTTAAAAATTGCATGAATGCAGTGTCACTGATTCAACATGCCATTGAAAGAGCTTGTCTGTGACAGCAGAACTCTGTGGACAAGCTGATTCCTCACCAGATTTCAGGTGGAACACACATCAAAGAATGACAGATATGTCACGAGTGGTTTATCACTTTAAGCTCTACTTTCTTCAGAGTTATTTTACTTAGAATAAATACACGGAGACATTGATATTAAATAACTGAGTTATTTCACTATTAAGGGGTCATTACATGAAAACTTTAATGTCATATGCTAGATTCAGCTAGGAAAGAGTTAACTC